>NC_079194.1:130299946-130582617 GCF_029499605.1 Hyla sarda | reverse complement strand
ATAGCCACCCAATCTAAGTTCTGCGTAGCAGCTGGTACAAGAACAATCGTTTGTTCAACCCCTCGACTTCCTTTATTATCTATTGGCACTCGTATGGGAAGTTCATTTGCCCATGCAGAAGGACCCTTATCTTGTAGGGATCATCAGTTACATCCTGTCTAATCACATCTAGAGCTGTATTCACAATTATACTTGTATTCTGAAAGCATAGAGCAGTGCATTGTGGGAGCTTATATGGGTTTTACATAGAATTCAGCTCTTACGTCTAATGTCTGGAGATTGTCAGATTCCACATAGCAATCACAAACTTTTTTTTTAGATGAAGAGAGAAGAAAGAATAATATCCTACACAAGTCCACAGATATTGGAGCATATAAAGTGACTGTTGATTAAAAAAAAACCTGCACACTAGAAGATAATATCAGTGTAATTCCATGAGTAGGAGCCTCCACTTCATTTCAAGCTACATGACCTCTTAGCTAATGTTGATGGCCCAGTCATTGACTTTTTAGCCCCTTTAAAAGCTATACTTTCTCTTAAAGGGGTATTCCGGGTTTATACATCTTTTCCCCTATCCAAAGGATAGGGGATAAGATGTAAGATCACAGTGGTCCCGCCGCTGGGGACCCCCACGATCACGGTGCAGCTCCCTTCATTCATGTCTATGGGATGGGGCGGGGGCTTGACGTCACTTTGGGCGTGACCATGACATCTTTTTTTTTTTAGAGGGCAGTACAGCAACCTATACATGTTTCATTTTAATACTGTGGGTCCTGGGCTGTGACACTAAAGATATTAACATGAAACTTGGCACACATGTTACTTATATGTCAACAACAAACATAGGATAGGTGATTTAACCCTTACTCACCCCCATTTGCCAGGTTCAGGGTTTTTGTTTAAAGTCCCATACAAGTCTATGGGAAATATATGTTACTGCATAACTTCCAAACGGCTGGAGATATTTCGATAATACTTGGTCACATGGTACTTATATGTCCACTTAAAATATAAGATAGTTAATTTAACCCTTAACTACCCCCATTTGTGAGGGTCAGGGTTTTTGTTTAAAGTCCCATGCAAATCAATGGGAAATGTATGTTCCCATATAACTTCTGTACGGCTGGAGATATTTCAATACCTGGTACACATATTACGGGTCGGGATAGGAGGTCGGGATATGAGAAAGGGATAGGAGGATGGGATAAGAGGACGGGATAGGAGGTCGGGATATGAGAAAGGGATAGGAGGATGGGATAAGAGGATGGGATAGGAGGACCGGGATAGGAGGTCAGGATAAGGGGTCGGGATAGGAGGTCAAGATAGGAGGACGGGATATGAGGACGGGATATGAGGATGGGATAGGAGGTCGAGATAGGAGGTCGAGATAGGAGGTCGAGATAGGAGGACGGGATAGGAGGTCGAGATAGGAGGTCAGGATAGGAGGTCAAGATAGGAGGTTCAAGATAGGAGGTTCAAGATAGGAGGACGGGATAGGAGGACGGGATAGGAGGACGGGATAGGAGGTCGGGATAGGAGGTCGAGATATCAGGACGGGAAAGGAGGATGGGATAGGAGGTCGGGATAGGAGGTCGGGATAGAAGGTCGGGATATGAGGACGGGATAGGAGGTCAGGATAGGAGGTTTGAGATAGGAGGTTCAAGATAGGAGGTCGGGATAGGAGGACGGGATAGGAGGTCGGGATATGAGGATGGGATAGGAGGACAGGATAGGAGGCCCAGATAGGAGGACGGGATATGAGGTCAGGATAGGAGGTCGGGATAGGAGGTCGGGATAGGAGGTCTGGATAGGAGATCGGGATAGGAGGTCAGAATAGGAGGTCGAGATAGGAGGTCAGGATAGGAGGTCGAGATAGGAGGAAGGGATATGAGGTCGGGATATGAGGTCGGGATATGAGGTCGGGATAGGAGGTCGATATAGGAGGTCGAGATAGGAGCAGATGACGTCACTCATCGGCGCCTGCACTGTGGAGGGGAGAAGATGCAGGCTCCTGCTGCTGAGGAGATCACTGCGTGGGATATCAGGTGAGCATCATTTTTTTTAACCATTCAAGGGGTGGGGGGCTTAACTGCTGCATATACCTATGGGGGAAGGGGGGGATTAACTGCTGCCTATACCTATGGGGAAAGGGGGGGGGGTTAACTGCTGCCTATACCTATATGGGGATGGGATAGGAGGACGGGATAGTAGGACGGGATAGGAGGTCGAGATATGAGGACGGGAAAGGAGGACGGGAAAGGAGAATGGGATAGGAGGTCAAGATAGGAGGTCGGGATAGGAGGTCGGGATAGGAGGTCGGGATAGGAGGTCGGGATATGAGGACGGGATAGGAGGTCGGGATAGGAGGTTCGAGATAGGAGGTTCAAGATAGGAGGACGGGATATGGGGACGGGATAGGAGGTCGAGATAGGAGGTCAGGATGGGGAAAGGGTGGGTTAACTGCTTCCTATACCTATGGGGAAAGGGGGTAGGTTAACTGCTGCCTATACCTATGGAGAAAGGGGGGGGGGATTAACTGCTGCCTATACCTATGGGGAAAGGGGGGAGGATTAACTGCTGCTTATACCTATGGGGAAAGGGGGGGGGGGATTAACTGCTGCCTATACCTATGGGGAAAGGGGGGAGGATTAACTGCTGCTTATACCTATGGGGAAAGGGGGGGGGGGTAACTGCTGCCTATACCTATGGGGAAAGGGGGGAGGATTAACTGCTGCTTATACCTATGGGAAAAGGGGGGGGGGGATTAACTGCTGCCTATACCTCTGGGGAAAGAGGGAAGGATTAACTGCTGCTTATACCTATGGGGAAAGGGGGGGGGGGGGTTAACTGCTGCCTATACCTCTGGGGAAAGAGGGAGTTTTCCTGGATAACCCACCTTTAAAGGGGTTATCCAGGAAAAAACTTTTTATATATATATATATATATATATATATATATATCAACTGGCTCCAGAAAGTTAAACAGATTTGTAAATCACTTCTATTGAAAAATCTTAATCCTTTCAGTACTTATGAGCTTCTGAAGTTTAGGTTGTTCTTTTCTGTCTAAGTAATCTCTGATGACACTTGTTTGGGGAACTGCCCAGTTTAGAAGAGGTTTGCTATGGGAATTTGCTTCTAAACTGGGCAGTTCCCGAGACACGTGTCATCAGAGATTACTTAGACAGAAAAGAACAACCTTAACTTCAGAAGCTCATAAGTACTGAAAGCATTAAGATTTTTTAATAGAAGTAATTTACAAATCTGTTTAACTTTCTGGAGCCAGCTGATATATATAAAAACGTTTTTTCCTGGAATACCCCTTTAAGGGGTTGACCATTAAAGTCATTGCATCAGGGCCTGACGCAGAAGAAGTTAGTGCCCTTTCTACTGAGTCCGTGGCAGCCCTGGCCCCGGCCATAACTACACCCCAACCTGTCACCGTGTCACCTCCTCCTAGTCCCTGGGCTAATGACTTACAGCACGTACGACAGGACATTGACCAGTTGACTAAAGCATTTAAAGAGATGGTAGGCAGGGCTAACTCCCCTTTATCAAAAGAGACTGCCCCTCGACCTGCTAGGCCCCTAATGTTCCCCCTGTGTGACCCCCTGGGACTGTTTGTAGCCATTGTAACAAGACTGGACACTGGAAGAGCCAATGTTGGGCTTTAAACGGGTATCCCCTGGGGTCGAGGACCGCACCCCGGGAGTAACCACAGAAGGTCCGGAATCAACCAGCACCAACTGTTAACCTCAATCCTTCAGTGTCACACTCTACCCTTACTAATGTGGTGTGGGAGAGCCACATTAACTCTTTGCCTGCTCGTGATCAGGAGAGGGCTAGAGGCTCTAGGCGAGGAGCAGGACGACATCGCCAGAGTTTCATCTAAACTGATACTCAAGTTTGTTTGTTGTCTTCACAGACTTTTCTGCAACCGTTCCAGAAGTGTGCCTAGCAGGACTATGCTAAGACTGTTCCAGTTGTAACGTAACCATCAAGCTTTTGTGCCTGGTCTTTAGACCAAGAGACTCCTAGAGGTAGGAGATTCGTAAGTGTGTGCCCGGCTAGAGCTGGTAGCCGTGAAGTTTAGACTCTTAGTGCAGGTGGACTGCTGGTCCATGCACGCCTGTTTACGTGTATATACCCCAAAAGTAACGTGACATTCTTTGTGAAAGTTGCACTTATCAGGTGAATGCACCAGAACCCTGTTGGAGTGTTTAGTAAATCTTCATGCTAGAGTAACTAAATGTAAATTGTTATTGTACACATGTACATAAAAAAAAATGTAAATAGGTGTTGTAGTTGCTAGTAGGTGGCTTTCTCTGCTCCTCTGAGGAATAACAATTTTGTCACCTAAGGCTAACACCTTCTCAAAGGTCCACTCAAGGGAAACTACCCCTAAGGTATAAAGACTGACCTTGTACATAGTGCTACACACATAGTACCTCAAAAACAATCACTTTAGTGTACTTGCCTCACATAAACTTAGTACACCTAAAAACAAACAATCGAAAATGTCTCACACTAAAGTAAATGCTTTGGGAATTGTAGCTAATGTCATTTTCCAATTCCTGCCACTGTTACGTTCACAATTTTGTCTTCTCTTATACGTGTGCGAGATGTTCTGCCTGGCCAGTAGATACTCTTGCTAGATAAAAGTAATACATGTAATTAAAGGTAACCTAGGTAAGGTTTATCTGTTGTTTTCTAGGGATAAGAGCGTATAACCAAGGGACCCTAGTAGCCAGTCTTATTGGTAGAAAGCCTCAGCCAAACCAATATACCCTCAGTGTACTAAACAGGTAGCTAATATGGCAAAAAATTTATAGTAAGACTCAAAAATGTATAGTAAGACTCAAAAGTGTATAGTAAGAATCAAAAATGTCTAGTGAGCTTAGAAAAGTGTTAATTAGGATGTATCTCATGTGAATAATATCATCATGTTACTAAATTCATGAACCAATCCTGTTCGTGAGTTTACCAAACTAATGTATGTACATCAAAGAAAATGTTAAGTAGCTTTACAGTGTTGTACCTGACCTTCACTTCGTCCCTCTGTCTTAGGGGACTGACGTCGAGGTCGACTTATCTTAAGTAAGGGGGTCTATCTCTAATGTTAATATATATGTATATATTTAATAATTATATATATTCTATAGTAATGTATAGTACTTACCTTGTTCAGCGTCGCAGGACCTTCGGTCATGTGACCAAGCTAGTAACCTCTATTGTATGTAGTAGGACCTTAAGAGGTGCTTGGGTCACATGTTACCCACAAATCTCTGTAATGGTGATTGACATCAGTATGGACCAATTAGCGTTAGTCCAGCCCCTGCCCATATAAGGGAGCTGCGTCCAATTATTGCTCTCTTGGGTTGCTGGTCTCGTGGATGCCGGACTAACAGGACGGTGCTACGCAACTTTCGAAGACACGCTAGGCCTCAAAACCTCCGGCCTCATCGGAACCAAAACCGTGAGTTCAAATCTAAATCCCTGCTAATGCTAGCGTGACCACTGGACCACAACTAACCCCTAAATCCAGTGGAGCAACGCATAGTACTAAAAGACTCTTAATGCTAAAGTCCCAACCTTTGTCAATCTCCAAGGAAAGCTGTTGTTATGCTCAGAGACTGTTGTATTGTTGAAGCTTGCAGAAAACCTTCAGTAAAAGTTAATACTGTTTCAGAAACTCTCCGGTTGTGAACAATCTATTCTTCTCATCTACCTCCCTATCGCTCTTGGGAAGGGTGGCGGTAGGAAAAGCGTTATTGAGGAACCCTAACTCTGGCGTCACGAATAGCAAGGGTTAACAAGCACCCTTTAATCACTGCACAGCTACACTCCCCATACCCTACACCCCCCAGGCTATCACATTAGTATATAGGGGCAAAGGGGGCATAATTACTACTGCCTTGGGGGCACAGTGGGGCATTGGTACTGCAGAGGGGCACATTAGGGTGATGTTTGCTACGTGGGGGCAGAGGAGGGCATTTCAAATGAGTGTGGGTACTGTTGTGGCTTCATTTGTGAATGAAATCACAGTTGGGGAATAATTAATGAGCAAGGGGCACGGTTAGGGCAATCCTTGTGAGGCCATTGTCACAGTACGGTACATTAGCAGGGGCAGCAAAATAGATTCACTGGACATAACTGTAATCACTTAGGTTGCAGAGCTACTACGTTATGGTGATTATGCTAATTTTAATATCTACTTCTATATGGTCACTGTTGGGGAATGAAGGAGCAGGCTGTGCTTAACTAGCCTTCCCCCTGACTGATGAGCCGGGAGTGAGGGTTCCCCTTAAGTTAGGCTCCACTCCCATGTTTTTCTCCTACCACCCCCCTTTTCTGTTGGTTTTTCCCTTGGGATGGGTGGGTTATTAGGGGAACCTGTCCAATCCTCTGTGGAATTATTTTCCCGGGCTAATAGCCCCTCCCCAGGTACCTTATAGCAGCCCTGGGGCCTTTTTCCTGCAGTCTCCCCCTCCCATGGGTCCCAGAGGTTGTCCCGCCCTCCCTCCCTGTTGTATAACATGTGTGTTGTTTTATGTGTTTTCTTTTATTTACAGTTGTTGGTGTATTTATCTGAAGTCACAGCGGGTGCTTAGAGAAGGCAAAGATGTGGTCAGTCTGGTGGGTGACCTGCACATCGTAGTCGGTGGGGCAGTACCGCATGGATTTTGACTGAGAATTTGTGTGCCTTATGACTGGTTTTATATGCTAATAAAAAATAAAAGCTGTGTCCGACCTCTACCCACTTAAAAGTGTAAACTGGTGTCCTGCCTCTTTATTTCAGGGGGGAGGGGCCTAGTTGGATACATTAGGAGTTGGCAGGGTCTCAGCAGTCATGATAGTCTGTACGTTAGATACAGAATATGTGGTCATGGTGTGGAGGGATTATTTGGCCTAGTGTTATTACATGTACTGTAATATTCTGTGTTATGCAGAGATCTGTGCAGATAACATTATATTAATAACGTTGATAACATTATATTAGTAAGTTGCTTTATTATACGTTTTGAAACCATACACAGGTTGTTTTTGTGTATGGTGTCAAAAAGTATGTCAGTAGGAGGTTTTTTTTGAAGGGTCATTGAGGATGTGTCCCAGGCTGTGGAACTTGAGCAGCTTGGCCCCGCCTCTTTTGTACTAGGTGGACAAATTAAAAGGGGATTTTATAAGGTTGCCAACCACTGTGAAATCCGGGTAAGGTACATTTTGCTTTTATGATGTCCCGGTACCGTATTGCATACTGTACCTTGGTTAGGGGTCCCCAAAGTCAGAGTTCCTAGTAACTGTGGGATTCTGCTTCTTTAGACATCCCCTAGTCACCCCTCAAATAGTTAATATATTGCTAAAATAAATGTAAATACTGTATAGAAAGTATATACTTACCTTGCATAGCGTCGCAGGGCCTGCGGGTCATGTGACGATGGTTGAGTCTCTATGGTAGGTAAAAGGACCTTTGGAGGTTCTGGGTCATGTGATACCCACAATACCTTGTAAAGCTGATTGACAGATGGTGTGGACCAATCCTAAAACGGCCAGCCCCTGCCCATATAAGGGAGCTGCAGCCAATGATCGCTCTCTTGTTCCTGCGCTGCAAAGCAATCAGCATCTTGTTGCTCTTGGGTTGCTGACACTTCATGAGGACAGACCTCCGCAACTTACAATGACAACTACTAGGCCAAAGCTTGCCAGCCTCGACCTGAAGCTAAACTGTGAGTTCTCACAAACTTCCCCGCTACTTCTAGCAAGGACCCTGGACCTAAACATAACCCTAAATCCAGCGGATCTGCGCATACTAAATCCTCCTAAGCTAAAGAACTTACAAAAGTCCCAACCATACGTCAATCTCAGCTAAGCTGTACATAGACTCTGTTATAAAGACTGTTCCTGTTATCCCATGTTACAGAAAATCTTCAGTAAAGTTTCCGAAAGTTTTCAGCAAAGCTCTGGTTGTGGACATTGCATTTATTCTACATCTCCCTATAGCTTTTGGGAAGGGTGGTGATAGGCCAAGCATCACAGTATTAACCCTCACCCTTGCGTCATGACTGACAAGAGTTAATTATAACCGTGATATACCTCACAGCAACACCCCAACTGCCATACACCCCCCCCAAGGAACCATACTTTTATACCTTAACATCTATCCAATTGTGTCTGCAGCTCTTCTCAGAAATCACAGAAAGTACAGCTGACAGATTCCCTTTAATAATGTGAGCGCGGCAGAGAGGTGCGATGCCTCTGGACAGCGCTCGGGTGTTACCTCATTCGCCCTCTCTCCGTTGTGGATCATTATTAGGTCATCACTGTCATCGCCTAAAGCCTGGATTATTATAAATGATACATTCGATTTACATGTTTTACATAGACAGTCCCTGATGATGGATGAGCAGTACACAACCCTCCCATCCCCCAGCTATCACTAAGCCATAGATTCCGCTGCGCATTATGTGTACGACGCTCTGACTACCAATAAATATTTATTCCAGGGCGGTTCCTGTTTGGCGCTGTAAGCCAAGGATATGTCAGATGGGACACTAGAAAATTCATGTTCTTATGTAAAACTGCAGCAAAGTCATAAAACATCTCTTTCAACCATGATAATATATATTAATATAGATATATAGATATACATTGTTCCATTCATATCTTCTCTTTCTGTCCTAATGCTTTTCTTATATGTGTCAGTCTTCACTGTTGTTTTATCATTCTGTTCATGAATTAGGCAGCTCTGGATGAACAACAGTATTGTCAAAGACAGATGGTAGAGGGTGCCTTAGTGCAGTGTTTTTCCAACCAGGGTTCCTCCAGCTGTTGCAAAACGACTACTCCAAGCATTCCCTGTCCGGGCATGCTGGGAGTTGTAGTTTTGCAACAACTGGAGGAACCCTGGTTGGGAAACACTGCTTTGGTGCATGTAACACAGAATACAAATGTGGTGTCCCGGTACCGTATTACATACGTTACCTTGTGGTGAGGTCCCCAAAGTCAGAGTCCCTGGAAACAGTGGGGGTCCTCTTCCTTAGTTAACCCCTCATCACCCCTCAGTTAGATATAATTAATGTAAATATAAGTGTAAAGATGTATATTTAATATTCTTACCTTGTTAGCGTCGCAGGACCTGCGGGTCATGTGACCGAGTTGCAGAACTGCAGGTTTTTGCTAAAGGATCTTTGGTGGTTTGGACATGTGATCACCCACAATCCATTGTAACGGTGAGTGACAGCTGATTGGACCAATCCAAAACGGCCAGCCCCTGCCCATATAAGGGAGCTGCGCCATCTTGATCGCTCTCTTGGGTTGCTGATTCTGGACGAGGTAGGACCTCCGCAGCTTACAAGACAATTACTAGGCCTAAGCCTGCGCTAGAGATGGATAGTTCATACAACTCCCCGCTATCTCCGCAAGATCTCCGGACCTAATCCTACCCCTAAATATGGCGGATCTATGCAAATACAATCCTCTAAAGCTAAAGAGAACTGTCCGTTCCTAAGCATCTGTCAATCACTGCTGTGCTGTCTATATAGACTCTGTTATCTGGACTGTTACCATTATTGCAAATACAGAAAATCTTCAGTAAAGATTCCGCAAGTTTTAAGTTCAGCACTGCTGTGTACAGTCTATTTATTTCACTCTCACCTATCGCTCTTGGGAAGGGTGGCGAAAGGCCCAGCATCAATACAGAGTTTTAACCCTCACCCTGGCGTCACGAGTGACAAGGGTTAACAGCGCCCTTTATAATACTGAACAGCAACACCCCAATTACCCTACACCCCCACAAGGCTTTATTCCCCAAGTTTACCACACAAAGTAGGCTGTATATTATCCAAACTATTTTAACCCAGCTTTCCTAGATGGCTGAATAGCACATCTGTTAAGTAGTATTTAGTACTCTGTATAGATAGATTTACCACTAGAGTCCGGGAAAGCATTTGGAATGGCAGGCATCATGGTTGTCACCAAGCTTTCTAGATGCCTGAATGGCACAACTGTTTTATAGTATTTAGTACTCTGTATAGCTAGGTAGATTTGCCACTAGAATCCAGGAAAGCATTTGGATTTGCAGGCATATTGGTTGTCATCCAGCTTTCCCAGAAACAGATGTGACAGAGAAATACAATATGTTTCCCAATGTTTCTCTCTTCTGTCTGCAGTTTCTCCCACAAGGTGAGGACGTGAAAACATTTGGAATGTCAGGCATATTGTTTGTCACCCAGCTTTCCTAGATGTCTGAATGGAACATCTGTTTAGTATTACAGTATATAGTACTCTGTATAGCTAGGTAGATTTGCCACTAGAGTACGGGAAAGTATTTGGAATGGCAGGCATAATGGTTGTCACCCAGCTTTCTTAGATGTCTGAATGACATATCTGTTTAGTAGTA
This sequence comes from Hyla sarda, assembly GCF_029499605.1. Taxonomy (NCBI): domain Eukaryota; kingdom Metazoa; phylum Chordata; class Amphibia; order Anura; family Hylidae; genus Hyla; species Hyla sarda. The sequence continues at coordinate 130,572,222 of NC_079194.1, read as the reverse complement.
TGTAGTATTCTGTATAGCTAGGCAGATTTGCCACTAGAATCCAGGAAAGCATTTGGATTTGCAGGCATATTGGTTGTCATCCAGCTTTCCCAGAAACAGATGTAACAGAGAAATACAATATGTTTCCCAATGTTTCTCTCTTCTGTCTGCAGTTTCTCCCACAAGGTGAGGACGTGAATGAATATGAGGGATAAGCGGTCGGTGCCAACCCCAAGACTCATATATCAGGTCTTGGGGATTCATCAATCAAACAGCTGCATAAAAGACTCATTTTAGGATCAACTCAATGGTAGAAAAATCTCCATAAATGGGTCTGAGCGACTAGTTTGTTGTTGTTTTTACTTAACCAAATGTTAATGACATCATCCTGAAAGCAGCTGAATGTGTGCCAAGCGTCCTGGCCTCAAGAAACTCCCTCTCGCCCTCCACACGCATGCCGACAAGCACTCACGTTAACCCCATTCCCTGCCTGCAAGGCAAAGGGGTGACGCTGAAATATAGGTCTGTGGTTTTTACCGACGCTTTATACGGAATAAGTCCACATTGATCATTTTCATGAAAAAATCAAAGCAAAAAAAAAAAAGCTATTTTGGTGAGATGATATATGCTTGAGCGGGGTTTGCTAGCTGTTGAAAAACTACAAATCCCAGCATGTCCTGACAGCCCCCTTAAAGGGGTACTCCGCCCCTAGACATCTTATCCCCTATCCAAAGGAGGGGATAAGATGTCTGATCGTGGGGGTCCCACCGCTGGTGCATGTAGCGAACATTATGGAGCGAATGCCAGGGACCTCCCTGCTGCACCCGGCGATCAGATATCTTATCCTCTTTCATTTGGATAGGGGCAGAGTACCCCTTTAAGGGGTTGCCTAGCAAGGGCTGTGGAATTGCAGGGTGTGGGGAAGGCATGTGTTCCTGAAGTCATTTGTTTAGTACTTGGTGATGGTAGAGATGCGCCTCATTGTGATGTGGATGGTGACACGGCCCGAGGAAAATACTCTTCCTGTTGCTGATGGGAGGGGAGGCATAAATGGAGTGTATTTCACTCTGGAGAAAGAGGAGGGGACATATAAACAGTGGATGTAGCCAGGGCTCAAGTCCTGCAGGAACTCTTGGGAACTGAGTTCCTGCTCTTTCCCACAGCAGGAACACAGTTCCTTGGCAGAAGTTCTATAGGACCAGCCCATGAGGGGAAATCTTGGGTGAGTTCCCATACTTTTTTTCCCCAGGACTTGACCCCTGGTTGTAGCCCCTTAGAAGGGATGCTTTGATAAAGCTTGGTAGGTTACAGCTTTAGAAAAGAATAGAGATTTGGTTACTGTCCCTTTAATTAGTGCTTTTTGTAACAGCTTTGCTGAATATAGGAGTCACTAGGATCTTGAAGCAATGATATCTGTAATGTCTACTGAAGACAGGGGTCAAGTCCTTGGAAAAAAAAGTGTGGGAACTCACTCAAGATTTTTATTCAAGGGCTGGTCCTGCTAATGGGAACAGTATTCCTGCTGTGGAAAAAGTGCAGGAACTCAGTTTCCATACGTTTCTGCAGGACTTACTCTGCGGTGGCTTCTGTGACACAAAATTCAGAAAGGCGCATCCAGGGAAGTCTTCCTGACGTGGCAGACTGATCCCACTGTAGGTACACAAAAGATTAGTGTAATGCAGATTCGAAAGCTATAAAGTGTCTTTTCGTTCGCCATTTTTTCCCTGATACATCAGGCTTTATATATCATATCCTATTCAAATTTTTTGTGATATCGGGAGGAAAATGTAAAAAATGTAACTGATAAAAAATAAAACTGTCTTTTTTTTTTTTTTTACATTTATGCTAAAACTACGATTTTCATTATGTCCTCTTTCCTTTACAGTCATAAATATATAGGGGGTACATATAGGGGTGTAATTTGGGCTGTTGTTTTGTTTTATTACTGTCTTATTGTTTTTTGTTTATATTTTTTATTTCTTTATGTATCACATTAAAATATGTTTTTACATTTTAATTTTACACATTGGTCTCCCTATAGGGTCATTAAAAACCTTTGGTGGGCATTATTTTACACTAAAATACATTTTTATTACTGTTTGCCCCTGTAACAGGTACTGACATTCTAGGGACAATTACATGGGGAACACAGGATACAGGAAGAAGTATAGATCCCTGCTGAGGAATACAGCGACTGAGAAGGCAGTGACAGTAATACACAATCCCTGCCTTCTCTCTGGAGGACCTGGCTGTAACTGACAGCTGGCTGCCTGCTCTAGCAGTGGCCCGATAGCCGTGCCACTGCAATACTCTGCACAGCCGATGCAGAGTTAAAGGGGTTATCCACCATAAGGTGATTTTAGTATGTACCTGGCAGACAGTAATGGACATGCTTAGGAAGGATCTGCACTTGTCTTGGGGCTAAATGGCTGTGTTGTGAGATTACCATAACACTGTGGCTAGCTTTTTGTGAACTAGTATTTCCTGTTTGACTTTTCTTTTTTTGACTACAAATCCCACAATTCCATTTTCCTCCCTGCCACACATCAGCCACCCCACCCATTGAAACAAAAGACCTGTGGTTTTCAATCAGGGTGCATACAGCTGTTGCATTAGTTGCAGTTTGAGTTCTCTCCCACCAAGCGATCTCTCCACCCATTGAAGTAGACAGGCTCACTGTCATCAGCTGACTAGTGAGTCATGTCTCGGCCGCATTGCAAGCTGGGAAAAATCCGAGACAGCAGTCATTTTGTATGCTGGTAAAAATAAATATTGGGATGAAAATCACATAAGAATTGTGAGAAAACCATCACACATGGGTAACGACGCTATATTATCAACTACACTAACTTTACAGCCCCTGTAGCATAGTCAAATAAAAAATAATCCTGGAATACCCCTTTAAATGCTGACTGTCAGATGTTTAGAATCACTTGTGGTCAGCAAGTGGTCACAAAAAGTTTCTTTACTTCTTGTATCACAATTTTAATAAAAATAATATGATGGCTGCTATGACAACTGATTTCCACCCCACAGTTGTGTTGCACAGGGGCAAGGGGTGGGATCAGCAGCCTGATAGGCCTGGCACCTGTTATTAAATAACCGGCATCAGAGTAAGGCTATGTTCACATGGTGTAAAATGTGCGAAATGTCTGCACGGAAAACGTGTAGACACTCCGCACATTTGAATAATCCTGCGGGCACTAGGGACGCTCATAAATGCTCCATCTCCCAGATGGCAATGCAGTTCCGTGCGAAATCCACAAAAAGAATGCAAGTCTATTCTTTTTGTGGACACTGGAATCAGGATTTCCACCGTGTGAACAGTGCAGCAGAATCCCATTGAAATCAAAGCGACTCTGCTGCAGCTGAATGTCTGTGCAGAATATTCCTGTGGCATTCCACACGGACATTCCACCATGTGAACATTGCGTGGTGTCAGCGGGGTGCAATGCAGGGTAGCTGCTATAACCCTAGGGGCAGATGTTATTAACCCCTTCTTGTCGTGACGCCAGGGTGTGGTTTAGCCTTAACCACCCGAAGGCAATACCGCTGTCCTGGGCAATGAAGACACCGACGCCAAGTTATGGACAACAGTAGCTTTACTGATGGTAGACAGATGACACAGTCTATGCAGTACAGACAATATCCCAAGGAGGTGACCAGTGACACAGGGGGACCTCGCAGGCATGCTGGGACTTGCAGTATGTAGAGACACTTTAGTGCAGGCCACGGTGACTATATCGAAGACTTGACTTGACTGACTTGACAATTAACAAGACGATGACTTTAGCTTACTTGAGCTGACTTGTGGCTGCAGACTTTAGGCTTGAGGCCTCCAATGGTCTGTACACAGACACTGATGGCTGCCCTGGACCTCAGCTGGAATAGCAATGAGCTAAGAGAGAGATTGCAGCCCCTCCCCTGGTTTTATAGGGGACTGTGCAAGGAGCCCATAGGTCACTTGGGGGGGGGGGGTCACCTGGTCACTAGTGCCTCCTGGGTAACAATCACATGGTAACGGCTATTAAAGAAACAGTACATTTTATTATACAACTTATGTACATAGGGGATAACACATAAAGGGGGCCCTGGGGACATGGAGAGACTCTGCCTAACAGGACAGGAAAAGTACGGGGACACACCATCCCGTACTGGGCCACCATAATAGCCTTACCTTCAGTGCTAGTCACTAATGGCAAGTGTCATCTGCAAACCGCAGCCGATAGCTGCCATGCATGCTATGGGCTCTTCTGAGCCTAATCCACACTTCACACAGTCTATCTGCACCTATGTGGCTATATCTAGGGATGTAGCACTGAGACTGCAACCAATCTAAACTTTTGACATGTCTGTGTGACACATCAGAAGTTTAGTCACATGACAGTAGGGCCAGCGACTGAATGCTCGTACGACAACTGATAAGGTCATTTTGACCTATCAGTCATTAGCCCAAGCATCTCCCTGTGTAATAGTGGATGTGCGGCTGGCAGCTGATGGCAACAAAGGGGTTCCCGAATGATCCCTGATCTCAGTCACCTGCATTCGTTTACTGTGCACGGTCAGGCCATGTACTGTATTAGGGCCCCAGCCCTTTAACAGCAGCCTCAGAACAATTGACTTTGTTAATCAGGATATCCTTGGTGGAATCCCATAATCATTTACGGAGCACTGACATTGCTTATTGGTTACCCCAAATTATTGCCCTACCCTTGCCAACCCATTAGATATTGCAACTGATTCCCGAATATCCTAGAGCTGAAGATCTTTTTAGAAGTATAAAGTTCCTGCACATCAACTTACATAGGATCAGAGGGAGGCAGGAGACACCCTGGAAATGAATTTGGAACATGTTTCAATAGATCATTGAACACTGTAGGTATCCTGGGAATTTTAAGACAAAAAGCCACTGAGCTTACTTGTCTAGTAATCTTAAAAGGACTGATACATTTTGGGCCCAGTTTTGCTGAAGGTGCATTAAGTTTAGATTCTTGGTAGAAAGCCATCCTTCATCTCCCACTTGGAAATGTCTGCAAGATTTATCTGCTGTCCTTCTATTTCTCCTGGGCAACTTGTAATATGTCTTTTAGCGTCTCTAAATTCTGTTGAAGTGACTGTATTTTGTCCATGACTGCAGGGATAAAACTTTCTCTTGGAAAATTAGAAAGTATACTTGGATGGTAACCCAAATCTATGAAGAATGGTGCTTGCTTAGCAAAAGAATTCTAAGAATAATTGTATGATAACTCCGCCATTGGAAGCAAACCAACCCAGTCATCCTGCAGATCTTACATATAGCACTGGAGATACTGCTCCAGTATTTACTTTCTGTGCTCAGTCTGACCATTTTGATTGCAGATGAAATACAGATGACCGATTTACATCAATGTCAAGTGCTGAACAAAAATGAAGCCAGAATATATATTGCACGGTCAGGCAGAGATAACTTCATCTGGTATTCCATGAAGATAAAACACATTATTATAAGATAGCAGAATAACTATGGAATTTCCACCTGCAATTCTGCTTTGAAATTGCAGGCAGAAATTCCGCTTGCTAAAATGTATAGTATAGTGAATGGGTTTCCGCTCACAAATTCACACTTTGGAATTTGTGAAGCAGAATTTGTAAACGAAAAATCCGCTTGGAAATTTCTGCCTGAAGAATGGCGTTGCTCATTCTTCAGGCGGAAATACTCGCGGAACACATTACAGTCTATTGGAGACTGCAGTGTCCGCACGGTCCTACCGCCAACTGATTCAGTCGGTGCTGGCCGCACTCGGAATCTCCGGGTGGAAATTTTCTGTAGTCTGACCCTAGCCTAAGAATATCTGGTCAGTGCTGACTGGGTGCCAAATGGAGAAGTGTGGGACAAACTACGTGTTAGGCCGCCATTACCCTGCTGGGGGTGGCTGATGTCAGGCAGCTGCTGTGGTAGGGAAGAGAAGGGGAAGCAGCCTAAAATGATGACACAGATGTTGCAATGGCTGTGCCAGGTAGTCAGTGGAAGTGGATAGAGTGTGGGAGCAGAGGTAGTGTTTCTCTCATGTGTGCAGGTTACCCAGGCTAAGAAGTCTCCAGCTTAAGATAGGGAGCAGCAGAGCAACCGGTCAGTGGCTAAATGCTTGGACTATAAACAGTTATTAAGAGCTGTTCCACATTTGTGTGAAAGAGCTGGATCTGAAGGAGTATAGGTGCAGTAAGAGATTAATGGGACAAGCTGAGAGGGACCTCGGGCCGGTGGCACTTGAGGCCTAGAGGCAATGACAACACTCCTGTATCAGACAGGTACCCCTTAGGACTAATATACTGGGAATAGGTGGATTATGTCCATCATCTGGTTACAGATTTATGTCCTCGATGCCTGTTAAACATGTGGACCTGTAATGTGTTGGTGTCCTCCTTTGGAAAAATTCCTCAAACCCATTTTTGTATAAAGTAAAGTAGACACATTTTCGGCCTTGCCATTCATTTCTCACCTGTCTCACCATCATCTTCATAAATTGACCGTAATATTCATAGAGATAGAAACAATGGCCCAGATTTATTAAATGTGTCTGATTTTAATTCCAGACCAATAGCAACAAAAAACAATGAATCTTTAATTTCTTGAATTGGGCTGTGATTGGTTGCTATCTGTCTGAGACAAAAATCAGACACATTTGAACAATCTGAGTCATTGTTTTTTTTTAATGGGATTATTCTTTAATGGGATTATTATCTTAAATCTGGGCCATTTAGTTTATACATGACCAAAGTGTTGCACAAAGAAACAAGTTAGTCATAAATTCTTGCGTCTTGTAGCCATATAATTAATTTAATACCTTTAATATAAGGGCTTGTTCACACTACCGCTGGGCTCAGTCCCTTTTCACAGCAAACACCTCTGGGTCCATTGACTTGAATGGGGTCTGTTATATGTTGGATATGTTGGCAATGTGAATGAAGCCTTACTGTTGCTGGAAATAAATGCAGTGCTGATGAGTTATACATATGTATTTTCTAGTGGATCTGTAAAAATTTGGGTCAGTTTTGTATAGATCTCTTCTATCTTCAAGTAAGTCCATGTTAGAGGTCATACTTGTTCATGGTACTGCCAGGGAGCAGTCATTGGAGAACAGCCTAGATAGAATGCACTAAGTGGAACTAATTAAGGAACAAAATCTTGGTGGAGAGACAAGTATTTGACAGACCTGACACATCATAGATTATGATAGTCAGCTAGAACCATTATTTGAGCTGCTTCTTCTGAACAATGTCTCAATTGCTTTAAAGTGTTCTCCAGTGTCCATAAAACATTGGTATAATACTAGGGCTGTAATTTTTTTTTAATTACCTATCCACAGTCAACCGCAGCCCTCACTGCAGCTCCTATTGTGGCTTCTTGCAGTCCCCCATTGCTCCACTCTCCTCCCTGCTTCTCAGAACCTACCTGCTCAGCCAAACAATGGTCACAGGCACAGCCTGAAATGTCAACTTCAACTGTGGTGTCGGACGGGGTAATGTGTGTATTAACCTCTTCGTGACGCCAGGGCGTGGTTGACCTATACACCACCCAAGGTAGACCAGCTTCACCTGTGCTAGGCACGGGGCAAATAATCACTCTGAAGCAAGGTTACGGTTAACTGGTACGCTTTACTGAAGTAGACAAGGTGTTAAAGTCCATACAGCTCAGATAGGCACTAAGGAGATGCAGGGTGAACTTAGGGAAGCTTATCGGTTTGCTGGGACTTGTTGCAATTGTATTGACTGATGTAGCCACGCTTGAATTTAGTAATTGGCAGACTTGACTTGACTGACTACTTGGACTGGACTTCAGCAGAATCCCCACTATGTTTAGGTCCTACCGTTGGCTTTGACTTTCACCCACGGTGCAGGGGTTAACTTGAAGTAGATGCTTGGTTGCTGGACTAGGCCTCAGGCCTCCTTTAGGAACACTCCACAGACTCCTCAGACTTGTCTTCACTGTACCTCAGCTACAAGAGAGTGAGCTGAACCCTGACCTCACTATATGAGGGGGACAGTTTAGAGAGATCCCATTGGCTAGATAAGTCACCTGTTCAAGTTGCATACTCCCCTTACCAACAAAGGTTCCTTAGCAACATAGATTTAAGGTAACAGTGCATATAAAATACGTTATATTAACTCTTATATAACCTTACTCTAGCAAGTACAATAAAGAGAGTTCTAAGGAGACGGGAACCATGACGGACATATAGCAGGATCTGCCAGACATGATGGGCAGAAGTACAGAGGAATATGTGACTCTGTACTGGGTTACCACACAACTATAAGGCCAAGTTCACACTATGGAATGTCCGAGCTAAATTCCATTTAAAAATTCAGTTCAGAAATTCTGGTGCAGCAGATTCCCATTGCTGGCAATGGGATTCTGTTGCACAGTGCACACTATGGAATTTCAATGGCAGACATTCTGTCACCATAAGTCTGTTCCACTGCCAAAAGAGACCAAATAGTTGTCCCTTGTTTCCTTGCAGTTTGTGCAATAAAGCAGGAAACATTTGTAATAAAATGTCTGTAAAGATTATAAAATCCCACAATTCTTCTGTCCTCTGTGAAACTTTTTGATGTTGGCCAGTCTCTTATCGCTTCAGTACAAAAGAAAAAAATTATATAACCCCAAAACACCACGTTTTGTATTTACGGTTCCCGTATACGGCTGGGAGGAGGGGGGGCGTGGCTTAATCGCATCGCCCCCACTCAGCCGTATAGGGGAACCGTATTTACTGCATGTCTATGTGCCGACTGGAGTGAACCGCAGCCTCCGGTTGGCTGCGTTTTCGTCCGTATGCGGTTTCCCGACCGCAGGCAAAAACGTGGTCGACCGCGTTTTTGCCTACGGTCGGGAAACCGCATACGGCCGAAAACGCAGCTGACCGGAGGCTGCGGTTCACTCCGGTCGGCTCATAGACATGCATTAAATACGGTTCCCCTATACGGCGGGCGCCGCTATTAAGCCCTAACATTTATCCAGTTAAATATAGAACTGATGTGCTCTTAGATGTTCCAACACAGATTTGGTCTAAACTGAGAATGTTTAAAGGGGTACTCCGCCCATAGACATATCTCCTACCCAAAGCATAGGACATAAGATGTCTGATCGTGGGTCTCAGTGGCAGGACCCCCGTGATCTCCGTGCAGCCAGGGCCGTTTGAAGGAATTTGGGGACCCCAAGCAAAATGGACATGGAGGCCCCCCCTCCCTTGATGTTCACGCACGTCACGCTCTAGGGCCGGTGTCAGGACGTAGTAACGCCGGGCGTTTGAATTCTGGGAGCGCGACGTGAGCGAATGTCGATGCGAGGCCCCCACATTAGGTGCAGCAGAGTTCTCCCCACATTAGGTGCAGCAGAGTACCCCCACATTAGGTGCAGCAGAGTTCCTCCCACATTAGGTGCAGCAGAGTTCCCCCACATTAGGTAGGCAGTGTTCCCCCCACATTCGGTGCAGCATAGTTCTCCCCACATTAGGTAGGTAGAGTTCCCCCCACATTAGGTGCAGCATAGTTCTCCCCACATTAGGTAGGCAGTGTTCCCCCCACATTAGGTGCAGCATAGTTCTCCCCACATTAGGTTGGCAGTGTTCCCCCCCACATTAGGTGCAGCATAGTTCTCCCCACATTAGGCTGGCAGTGTTCCCCCCACATTAGGTGCAGCATAGTTCTCCCCACATTAGGCTGGCAGTGTTCCCCCCACATTAGGTGCAGCATAGTTCTCCCCACATTAGGCTGGCAGAGTCCCCCCCACATTAGGTGCAGCAGAGTTCCCCCCACATTATGCTGGCAGTGTTCCCCCCACATTAGGTGCAGCATAGTTCTCCCCACATTAGGTGCGGCAGTGTTCCCCCCACATTAGGTGCATATAGTTCTCCCCACATTAGGCTGGCAGTGTTCTCCCACATTAGGTGCAGCATAGTTCTCCCCACATTAGGCTGACAGTGTCCCCCCCCCCGCATTAGGTGCAGCAGAGTTCCCCCCACATTAGGTGCAGCAGAGTTCTCCCCACATTAGGTTGGCAGTGTTCCCCCCACATTAGGTGCAGCATAGTTCTCCCCACATTAGGCAGGCAGTGTTCCCCCACATTAGGTAGGCAGTGTTCCCCACATTAGGCTGGCAGTGTTCCCCCACATTAGGCTGGCAGTGTTCTCCTCAGACATACAGCCTCCAGCCATATACAGTGTATGGCTGGAGGCTGTATGCCTGTGTACTGCCCCACTTCAGTGCTCTGACTACCACTCCTCTGGTCCGGCCATAGCATTAGTTCCGGGATCGGAGAACCGGTGGTCGGAACACCGAAGATAACGCTAGTCACTTACCAAGCTGGCCAGCGCACGTCTTCCTCCTCCTCGATGCTCCGGTCTTCTGCGCTTCCGTTGCTATGGGCGCACGCACGGGACGTCAGCGTGCGCTATCACCCGGCGGCCCCTGCGTTTTTAAACTTAACGCGGGGCCGTAGAGAGTTAACGGGGGCATCCCTGTGTCCCGAAAACATCTTTCGGGACACAGGGATGTCCTTAATAGTATTGGGGGGAATTGCCCCGTCTCTACAGGACGGGCAAGCAACGGCTCTGCTCGGGGCCCCAAGCAATTGCTTGGTTTGCCTGTCCTGTAGCGATGGGCCTGCGTGCAGCACCCAGCATGCTAAACAGTTTCCGCAGCAAGAGACGTGACATTATGCCATGCCACGCCCCCTTCATCCATGTCTATGGGTTGGGGGGCGTGACGGCGAGCCCCCATGTTCAGACATCTTATTCCCTTTCCTATGGATAGGGGAGAAGATCTCTATGGGCGGAGTACCCCTTTAGGAATGAAGCAGATTCCCAAACATTCACTGTGATAAACGTAGTGCTTTCTTATGCAGTCTTATCTATGTTTACACTGTCTAAGGAATAGTTTTAGTAAATTTGATCATAATGTCTTTACTGTGATCTAAATGCCATTTTTCATTTATCACCTGGACTAATACGATCCAAATTAATAGCCCCTCACAAATTTTATTTAGTGAAAATCTTTGCTAGATGAACTGCATCCAAGACCTCTACTCCAGGAATCAATGGCGAAGGCCAAATGTCTCTGATTGGGATTTTGTTAAATTCTTTATAGTCTCAGAGAGTTTTTTTTATTCTTAACAAAAATATACAATAGGTGCACCCCCTGTGGATAAGGATCATCAACATCCCCAACCACAGTGTCTCTATAACATATATTATGTACAAATTTTAGAAACATATCCCCTATCTCCAGAATGGAGCTCCGTCTCTCAATGTGCATGTAGCGCTGTGCCGGCACTCACTCCATGCACTGTCTATTGGAGTGACTGAGTTACTCAGGTATCTACAACGCTACCATAGATAGTTTGCTGCTTCATGCTCCGGGAGAGGCCGGCCCCATCTATCCCAATGTGGTAGCCATGGGGGTGTTAGTAGAAATACCTTATTATTTTGTGATGCCAGGGCACCGTTATGCTATACATGTCCAAGGTTGGAGACAACTTCTTCAGGGTAAGACAGGGTGAGTAAAGGAACACACCAATGTGGTGGCCCAGTACAGGAGTTATACCCCTGTACCCTTGCTGCCCTATCAGGAAGCCTCCCTGCAGTGTCCCCTGGACCCCCGACACCTGTCCCCTTATGTATTTATATTTTCTGCCATGTGTTATACTGTAAAATGTACTGTATAAAAGGTACAGTGTAGCTGGACCTCTTAAGCTTGCTGGAAGTCTGTGGTGTAAGCAACATGGTGGAGAAAGCAAGCACGAGGTTGGAGAATCCCAAGATGGCACTGGAGACCCGGAAAGTCGCAGCAGTGCATATGTTTCAAGAGCTGCCGAATCGTTTACAGAGAATCTCCATCGGGGCCGAAGACGCCTATCTCAAAGTCCCGCTGCACGAGGATGACGTAGAGTGGCCAGCGACACCAGAGGGTGGAACGCCTGCATCTTCCAGAGGAGCGTTGCCGGTGAGGCTGTCCCCTGAAAAAGAGGTAGATGAGTACCTCAAAACGCGTCTAGCCTCTATCACCTGTACCCCAGTATTGGCAAACCCGACGATCTTTACCATCATTCACCGGATCGCAAGAAATTTACCAGAGCACGCTTCCGGGGTTGTACGCATCCCACCTGCCAGCGGACGCCTCCCCAGTGAAAACCTTTTTCTGGCAACCAGGCTCCAGGACATTGCTGGTAAGAGGCACAGTGTGCCAAATCCCCAAATCCACTCAAAATTTTCCCTGTGCTGTCGGGGTAGAGTGGTCCACATTTGAGGGGCCTCCAGTGCTGCAGAGCGCAGCCTCATGCACCCACAGGATTACAATTAAGAGACTATCTGTATCCCACTCACCAATCTCTATCCCTGTGCCTCCAAGGTAGAGTGGGATACACACAAGGAAACCCCAGCGCCGCAGAGCGCATTGATTTTAACCCCTTACCCACACGCTGCCGCATGCAGTATCTTGACCAGATACAAGCTATACAGAGACATTGCTACTCAGACTATTTGTAATCAACCATACAAGGCACGATCTCCGTGCATACATCTATAAGTGATACAGACTCTTTGCCACACTGGGATACCAGCACTTTTTTTTACCCTGTATATTATTTGTCTATTTTATTTTATTATATTTCATTGTATGAATATTTTATACATTCACTACCTTGCTTATCGTGGTGAGTCCGATGTAAGGCCCCTACAAAGGACACTACAAGCACTATCATTGTAATAATAAATAGTTTTAAATTAATTCACTGGATCTACATAATTTTTTACATATATTTTATATACACCCATTTATTGGTGACAATCAAGCCAAGACTTTTTCACATTAGTACTCGTCTGGCAGTAATACTATTGTCCCTATTGTTGGGTTGCAGCTACCTATTCATGGATAAATCTGTGTCAAGTCAGTGTGGGCCTGCAGCAAATTGTCCAAGTCCACTACAAGTCCCAACGAGCCCTGAGGTCTCTGAAGACACTGGTTACCTCCTTGGGCTTAGCCAAGCTGTTAAAGGAGTAGTCCAGTGGTGACCCAGTGGTGAAAAACTTATCCCCTATCCTAAGGATAGGGGATAAGTTTGAGATCGCGGGGGGTCCGACCGCTGGGGCCCCCTGTGATCTCCTGTATGGAGCCCCGACAGCCCGCGGGAAGGGGGCGTGTCAACCTCCGCACGAAGCGGCGGCCGACACGCCCCCTCAATACAACTCTATGGCAGAGCTGGAGAGCTGCCTTCGGCAATCTCCGGCTCTGCCATAGAGATGTATTGAGGGGGCGTGTCGGCCACCGCTTCGTGCGGGGGTCGACACCCGCTATCTGGCTGGAGAGCCTGGCCCCCGTACAGAGAGATCGCAGGGGGCCCCAGCGGTCGGACCCCCCGCAATCTCAAACTTATCCCCTAACCTTAGGATAGGGGATACGTTTTTCACCACTGGACTACCCCTTTAAGACTGTTACACTTGTCTCAGTAAAGCTGCTGTTGTTCCGTAACTTGGTGTCGGAGTTATTATTTGCCCCTGTGCCTAGCCCAGGATCTAGTGGTATACCTTCGGGTGGTGTAGAGGATAAACCATCCCCTGACATCACAAACAACAAGGGGGTAATGCCACCTGCTCCTAGGGTAATTCCATCTGCCCTCATCACACCTTCACCACAATTAGCTCTATTGTGACAAAAAAAAAAAAACATTTCAGAACATAGGCTGACACAGACAATCTGTCTTCCCTGAGCGCACAAGTGAAATGAGGAACAAGAGTTGAAGGATTCAGTGAAATATTCAAGTTCACAGCTGATACTTTTTCTTCTTGTTGAACTGTGACTTCAGATCTGCTCCATATGTGGGCCTTTTGTAGTGTGCCAGTACAACTGTTCCACCTACTTTCCACAAGAAGTTGTAGTGTGGCTGACAGTAAAAGGTTTTGCATAATGTATAAATGTGTGTAATGTTCTGGAAAGTTTATTGCATAAGAATTTTTGTGTATTGCACCTCTTTAACTGCATCCCTTAAAGGGGTACTCCACCGGGAATATTTTTTTTAATCAACTGGTGCCAAAAAGTTAAACAGATTTGTAAATTACTTCTATTAAAAAATCTTAAATGGGCACTGTCATGAAATTAGTACTACAACATATCTCTAATATACTTTAATTTAAAAAAGTGATTTTAAACCAGTTTAAAAATCACTTTTAAATTCGGCCACTAGGGGTCGCCCTCCTAGTGACCGAATGCATTCTGCAGTGACGTCACTACTGAATTTCGACTCATTGAAGACTGGCAATGAGTCGAAATTCAGTCACTGCGGTGCTCGCTCCCACCTGTCAATCAGACAGGCGGGAGCGAGCGCTTTGCAGTAAGTGGATGTGCGCAGGCTCCCGGGGACAAGGTAAAGTATTATGCTGGGGGGGCTGGTGTTGAGTGTTCACCTATACAGTATGCCTCCAGTTTCCCCACTACAACTCCCCACTACAACTCCCAACATCTATTGGTTGTCAGGGCAAGCTGGGAGTTGTAGTGGGGAAACAGCTGGAGGGACACTGAATAGGTGAACTAAGGGGGGTGGGGAGGGGGAGTGGGTTGAGCGGAGCGGAGCGGCGGGGTTGCGGGCTGCGTGGCGGGGAGGGGGTACTCTGGGTGAACTAAGGGGGAGTTAGTTGAGCGGCGCGACGGGGCGGGGGGGGGGGGGGGGTTGCGGGCTGCTGTCACTGTTCTTCTGCCGGGGAGTGGGTTGAGCGGCGCGACGGGGCCGGGGGGGGTTGCGGGCTGCGCGGCGGGGAGCGATATGTGCGGCCATCACAGATCCGGTGTTCACCTATACAGGGTGCCTCCAGTTGTTTCCCCACTACAACTCCCAGCATGCCCTGACAGCCAATAGATGTCAGGGCAAGCTGGGAGTTGCAGTGGGGAAACAGCTGGAGGCACCCTGTGTAGGTGAACTACGGGCGGAAGTGTCGGCCCCAGCAGGCATCAGTGACGTGGTGCCGCTGGGGAAGTCTGCCTGGTTGTGAGCACACTGCCAGGAAGAGAAAAGGCATTTTTAATATGTAAAAAAATAAATAAATTAAAAGCAGGGAGGGGGTTAGGGATAGATGGGTAGTAGGCAGGGACAGAAAAAAGAAAAAAAGTGATGGTGGGAGCTACCCTTTAATCCTTGCAGCTGCTGTATGATCCACAGGAAGTTCTTTTCTTTTTGAATTTCCTTTCTGTCTGACCACAGTGCTCTCTGCTGACACATCTGTCCATTTTAGAAACTGTCCAGAGCAGGTGCAAATCCCCATAGAAAACATATCCTGCTCTGGACAGTTCCTGAAATGGACAGAGGTGTCAGCAGAGAGCACTGTGGACAGACAGAAATTAAATTCAAAAATTAAAGAACTTCCTGTGGATCATCACAGCAGCTGATAAGTACTGGAAAGATGACATTTTTTTTATTTTAGTAATTTACAAATCTATTTAACTTTCTGGCACCAGTTGATTTAAAAAATAAAATAAAACATTTTTTCCAGTGGATTACCCCATTAAGATCTTACAGAGTGGGGAGCAATAACATTTGGCATTACTGTACCTAGATGAATGATTCTTTGGGCACATGATCCTTGCAACCAGTAGTTGCAGAAAATGTCCCTGATCTAATCTCCCTCTACCTGTATAAGGAGTGGCCCAAAACCTGTTAGAACTAGCTAAAAGGACATGTCCGGTGCTCACTTTTCTTATTGTATCCGTTCCGGGCTGCAAAAAAAAAAAGAAAACAAACTTTCTCTTACCTGCCTATGCTCCCCCGGTGCTCCGGTACAGGTGTTCGGTTGTATTCTTCTTACTTCCTGTTAGCCCGGCACGTCACACGGAGCTTAAGCCTATCACCGGCCGCAGCGATGTCCCGCCTTGGCCAGTGATAGGCTGAAGCTCTGTGTGATGTGCTGGGCTAACAGGAAGTAAGAAGAATACAGCCCGGGGACCGAACACCTGTACCGGAGCACCGGGGGGAGCGTAGGCAGGCAAGAGAAAGCTTATTTTCCTTTTTTTTTCTTTTTTTTTTTTTTTGCAGCCCGGAACGGATACAATAAGAAAAGTGAGCACCGGACATGTCCTTTAAGAATGGCATTTACCGAAGCAACATATCCTAGCTCTGCGCTTGCTGAGTATTCCAGTCAAGCAGCGAAGTGTGTATATTTCCTAGCTTTGCTTGCTCAGCATACCTAGGCCACATGTCACATGGACTGAGAACATAAAGGAAAGGATAGGGATTAAGATGTCTGATCGCTGTGGTCATGTCGCCACTCCCCCTCCATTTATGTCCATTGGAGGGGGCGTGACGGCTGTTATCGATCGCCATTGGATAGAGGATAAGATGTCTATGGATGGAATAATCCTTTAAGTACCCTGATAAGATGTATTTCTGGAGTAAAGGGGACAGATTTGCCAGTAATTTTAGAAGGGAAGTCAACTATCGCCTATATAATAGAGCTAATAGACAAGCAACTCCATATAACATGGCATATGAAGGGTGAGGATCTGCGCACATGACATCTTCAGGGCATCTATGGCATATGAAGGGTGAGGATCTGCCCACATGACATCTTCAGGGCATCTATGGCATATGAAGGGTGAGGAACTGCCCACATGACATCTTCAGGGCATCTATGGCATATGAAGGGTGAGGATCTGCCCACATGACATCTTCAGGGCATCTATGGCATATGAAGGGTGAGGATCTGCCCACATGACATCTTTAGGGCATATATGGCATATGAAGGGTGAGGATCTGCCCACATGACATCTTCAGGGCATCTATGGCATATGAAGGGTGAGGATCTGCGCACATGACATCTTCAGGGCATCTATGGCATATGAAGGGTGAGGATCTGCGCACATGACATCTTCAGGGAATCTATGGCATATGAAGGGTGAGGATCTGCGCACATGACATCTTCAGGGCATCTATGGCATATGAAGGGTGAGGATCTGCGCACATGACATCTTCAGGGCATCTATGGCATATGAAGGGTGAGGATCTGCCCACATGACATCTTCAGGGCATCTATGGCATATGACGGGTGAGGATCTGCGCACATGACATCTTCAGGGCATCTATGGCATATGAAGGGTGAGGATCTGCGCACATGACATCTTCAGGGCATCTATGGCATATGAAGGGTGAGGATCTGCCCACATGACATCTTCAGGGCATCTATGGCATATGACGGGTGAGGATCTGCGCACATGACATCTTCAGGGCATCTATGGCATATGAAGGGTGAGGATCTGCGCACATGACATCTTCAGGGCATCTATGGCATATGAAGGGTGAGGATCTGCCCACATGACATCTTCTGATAGGGTGAATAATGTGTTGGATACATTTATGAACAGCAGGGAAAACTACTTGATGTGGTTCCATGTAGTCACTGTAGACAGACAGCTCTGTTTGTTGTTTTTTATGGATAACCGGGATGATTCTAGAATTTCTTTCTCAGATCTTTTCCATGGACTTTATGTGATAAATGAAATTGAGTAAACCGGAGCTCCCGAGCACATTTCCATATATTTGTATATCGGTATATTTATTTGCAAGTTCTTAGGAGATTTGTTCTGGTACGTTTTATGGGAGAACGCGGCACATTCTGATGATATGTTGCGCTGCTGCTCTGCACACTAATTGTTTTCTGCATCTCCGCTGTTTCCATAATGGAATCTTTTGTTCTTGCAAAGTTACCAGGAAAATGAAATGAGAGGAAAAAATAATTCTGTAACAACTAAGATATTTTTCTTGGATTCCCTTATATCAAAGCTGACACAGGGTGATTGTTTAGGAATAACACTGCACTTTATTCTGGTCGCATCTCGTGATTTAATAAATCTGCAAACAAAACTTTCATCTCTTTTGGAAAATTCAATCAAATAGGCCCATAGCCTTATGGGAGTCACGTGAGAAGCTGTAGTGATATTGGTTCAGCTGCCGTCATAATGACATATACATTACTTGGGGAGCACAACACACTGTACGCAATCTCATATTCACCAGTGGGCACACGGCAGAAGGACAGAAGCCAAATATTGATATCTAATATCAATACTAAATACAATATCTCACATTAGTAAGCACACCTCTTCTATTTTTGTAAATATTTTATTCTATCTTTTAATGTGACAACACTGAAGAAATGACACTATGCTCCAATGTAAACTAGTAAGTGTACAGCCTGTATAACAGTGTTTAATGGTGTGTACCCTCAAAATACCTCAACACAGCCATTAAAGGGGTACTCCATTGCCCAGCGTTCGGAACATTTTGTACCGAACGCTTGGTGGGGGTCGTGACATCACTGCCATGCCCCCCTCAATGCAAGTCTATGGGAGGGGGCTTGCCCCCATAGACTTGCATTGAGGGGGCGTGGTGTGACAACACAAGGGGCGTGGCAGTGACGTCACAAACCCGGACGCTTGCATCCAGCATTCTAAATAAACGGCAAGTGCTACACAGAGAACGCGGGGGTCCCAGCGGCGGGACCCCCACGATCAGACATCTTATCACCTATCCTTTGGATAGGAGATACGAGGTCTAGGGGCAGAGTACCCCTTTAATGTCAAAACCTTGGCAACAAAAGTGTGTACACCCCTAAGTGTAAATGACCAAATTGGGCCCAATTCCCCATTTTCCCTCCCCAGTGTCATGTGACTCATTAGTGTTACAAGGTCTCAGATGTGAATGGGGAGCAGGCATGTGTGACGTAACCAGGTGAGGAGTAAAAAGACAAGTATGTCTTGTCTACAGTCAAGCATGGTGGTGGGAGTGTCATGGTCTGGGGCTGTATGACTGTTGCTGGCATTGGGGAGATACAGTTCATTGACGGAACCAAGAATGCCAACATGTACTGTGACAGACAGATGAGCGATGCCAAGATTTGAGAAGTTGTGGTATGGCATGCCTCCCTTTCTCCCTCCATGTCTCGTTTTCCAGCGCTAAGCACTGACAGTCAGTCGTGGTGGGACAGATCCAGAACAGATAGAGGAGAGATGTGCCAGCCCACAGCTTTTTAAGCCTTGGCACTGCCCATTCGACTGTTTGACTGCAATGAATAAACTTTCTTTTTTGCCGTTTCTACAGCAGGGGCAGGCATAATAAAGGTACGCTTAATATTGGTGCCCTAAATTCTCTCTTACATTGTGCGGATTTTGCTATGGTTAAAGCAGGTGACAGTTGCACTTCGAAATAGATGTAGCAAGGGAACATCTGAACTTTAGGCTGGCGTGTGATACTGGCCCCCCTGAAAATGTCCTGCTAAGTCTTTATGTATGTTAGGGTACTCACAGTCCTGTGTTTCTCTTCTCTAAAGAGGGTAAAACTTATGCACAATAATTTACTCTCGGTGAGTTCACCCGAGACATATGGCATGTTTCACAAATGCTTTGCTATGCCCAGCAACATGGTGCAAGCAACAAATTATAGCTACTTAGCTGTCCTGGTGACCATGCCCGACCTGTAAAACATCAGGTCCTTGAATGTAGTAAGGCCTCATGAGCAGGATATCCTCCTCACCAAGTCTGTAGGAATGCTCATTTTAACAGGGACCTCCCACCTTCTAGGGCTTCCATCCAAGTGTGGGTGTCTCATGTTACAGAATGGCCACTAGGTGGCAGCAAAATACACAGTATATATTGCACATGTGCAGTGCAAATAGACTGAAAAGCTCAAATATATAATTTTGCACAAAAATAAAGGATTTTTTTTGTGTGTCTGGTATGGCAACCAGAAGGCCGCTGGAAATACATGCAGTGGGACACTGCATATCTATTTATCTATCTATCTATCTATCTATCTATCTTCATCATCTTTAAACAATGTCATGCTTTAACTTCCTGTGTAGAGTTTAATGTAGCCATATTAGGAGACAGATTAGATAATTATGTACAAACTATTTTGAGTAGGCGCCAACTTTCAGTTTAGCTAAAAATGGGAAAAAGTTGGGTATATTTATCAGTGTTTTTTGGAATACAACATGAATTATAGAATTTAATGAAAATAAAGGTTTTATAGAAAAGGTTTATAGGACATGTTTATAAATATATAGGATGTAGGGTAATTAAGGATGTAATGTATATAAGGAATAGTGTTATTTTTATATAATTATTTAATTTTTACTCTTACAATGGTCCCTCAACTTACAATGTCCTTAGCACATTTACATTTACAAAAAAATGGCATGTGCAAAAGTTTGGGCACCCTGCAGAGTTAATATCTTGTACTGCCCTCTTTGGCAAGTATCACAGCTTGTAAATGCTTTTTGTAGCCAGCCAAGAGTCTTTCAATTCTTGTTTGAGGTATCTTTGCCCATTCTTCCTTACAAAAATCTTCCAGTTCTTTGAGATTTCTGGGCTTTCTGTCACGTACTGCTCTTTTAAGGTCTATCCATAGATTTTCAATTATGTTGAGGTCAGGAGATTGTGAAGACCATGGCAAAACCTTCAGTTTACGCCTCTTGATGTAATCCCCATGGATTTCGAGGTGTGTTTAGGATCATTATCCATTTGTAGAAACCATCCTCTCTTTAACTTCAGTTTTTTCACAGATGGTATCAAGTTAACATCCAAAATTTGCAGAAATTTTATTGAATCCATTTTTCCTTCTACTCGGGAGATGTTCCCTGTGCCGCTGGCTGCAATACAACCCCAAAGCATGATTGATCCACTCCCATGCTTAACAGTTGGACAGAGGTTCTTTTCATTAAATTCTGTTCCCCTTCTTCTTCAAACGTACCTTTGCTCATTCCGGACAAAAAGTTCAATTTTAACCTCATCGGTCCACAGAACTTATTTCCAAAATGCATCAGGCTTGTCTGTATGTTCATTTGCAAAGTTCAAACGCTGATTTTTGTGGTGAGGACATAGAAGAGGTTTTCTTCTGATGACTCTTCCATGAAGACCATATTTGTACAAGGATCTCTTTATAGTAGAATAGTGTACCACAACTCAAGTTTCTTTCTGGAGGGATTGTGCAGTCAAAAGTGGGTTTTGAATTGTTTTTCTCACAATCCTGCGAGCTGTTCTGGCTAATATTTTTCTTGGTCTTCCAGATCTTGCTTTGACTTGCTGATGACTGCCATTTCTTAATTACATTCCGAACTGAGGATATATACATCTCAAAATGTTTTGCTATTTTCTTATAGCCTTCTCCAGCTTTGGGAGTGTCAACTATTTTCAGTTTCAGATTTCTAGACAACTGCTTAGAAGAACCCATGGTGCAGATTGTTGGGGCAAGGTCAGATGAGTCTGGGCATTTAAAACCTTTGAGATTGACATCACCTGGTCTTCCCAGATGATGATTGAGAACAATCCATGACACTGGCAGGTCTCAGCTTTGCAAAAGGGGCAGTGCATGCTATAAATTCTGCAGGGTGCCCAAACTTTTGCAGACGCCATTTTTTTGTTTTCTGTTATTTTCAAAGTGTAAATGATGTAAATAAAATCTAACTTTTGTTGACATATTATAAGAATGTTTAATGTGTAATTTGATGCCTTTTGGAGATTTTTCCATCTTTCATTGGCTTCTTTATGCACATTAATACAAATTTTTACCTGGGATGCCCAAACTTTTTATCCCCACTGTATAATACTGCCCTTTTTGTACAATAATATAACTACTGTTATAACTACTGTACTACCTACTATGTACAAGAATGTAACTGCTATTATACTGGTGCTTATGAAAAAGGATATAGGAGATTCATCAGAACCTGTGTAGAGGAAAAGTTGCCCAGTTGCCCATAGCAACTAGAGATGAGCGAACTTACAGTAAATTCGATTCGTCACGAACTTCTCGGCTCGGCAGTTGATGACTTTTCCTGCATAAATGAGTTCAGCTTTCAGGTGCTCCGGTGGGCTGGAAAAGGTGGATACAGTCCTAGGAGACTCTTTACTAGGAATGTATCCACCTTTTCCAGCCCACCGGAGCACCTGAAGGCTGAACTAATTTACGCAGGATAAGTCATCAACTGCCGAGCCGAGAAGTTCGTGACAAATCGAATTTACTGTAAGTTCGCTCATCTCTACCAGCAACCAATCAGATCACTTCTTTCATTTTGCAGAGGCCTTGTTAAAAATGAAAGAAGTGATTTGATTGGTTGCTATGGGCAACTGGGCCACTTTTCCTCTGGATAGGTTTTGATAAATCTCCCCCAGAGTTTTTTCTGCTGGTAGATGACTTTTTATTTTGCTTTTGGGACATATTTTGCATGTTTTTGGGCTGTAGCAAAAGGTTTAGCACAGAAAATGTATTTTTCATTTAGCACTTATTTTGGGCCCTTAAAGTCTCAAAATGTGTCTTAAATTATGTGATTAAGTAAGGCCCAAAACATAATTTTACATCTGTATCAGTTACGGCTGTGATATATATATATATATATATATATATATATATATATATATATATAGACATAGAACTTTTTACCTCTGAATTTAATAGAACTCAATGATGAAACAATACAGCATTGTCTAGTTTTTGGGATGTATACAAATAATCTAAAATAGTAGAACACATAGCTTAATAGTGAGTGTGAGTATATACCTACTATAGAACTTAGGAATAGTCCACTCAGAATAGTTTTCTTGTATTTCAGTGACCATTATTGGGATTAGATAATTGAAGTCTATTGCTGTCACTGTTCCATTATAGCTCTGCTATCTGTACTTAGCAGAATCTGCTGCTTTTCCTGTTAGATACTATCGTAGACACGTATCAGGACCTGCAAGGGCGAAAAACCACTTTTTTCAAGTACTGTAACAATAAGCAGCTTTTAACCGATGTCTGCATTTTTTTGGGATGAGTCTTGGCTTTGCATTGGAGGCTTTGTTATGTTTTCCTTCTCACTTTCAAGTCTTCTGTCGAGAAAATAAGAAACAGACAAACAAGTGGATGAAATTGTCAGCAGATTGGCCGCATTCTGATAAGACTGGAGAAAATCCATCTGTTTGAACTAAGACCAGACGCTCCGCTAAATCGCTCTTCAGGTTCATTTAAAGTAATTCCCGGACTAGGAGCATCATTTCAGTTTTTGTCCAAAATTCAGTGCTGATTCATCTCAAAATAGATAGACAGTGTTTTCCAGTCAGTGTGTCTCCAGCTGTTGTAAAAATACAACTCCCAGCATGCACGTACAGCAAAAGGCTGTCCGGGCATGCTGGGTGTTGTAGTGTTGCAACAGTTGAAGATACAATGTTATGAAAACACTTCTGCTTCTCAAAGTCATAGAATTTGTTCTGTTGTCAGCCACCACTAGTGGGCGCTTACTAAATATGAATTTGAAGGACTCCCATTGAACTCAGTAATACATTTGTCTTCAGTAACCTCATATACACCCTCTAGTGGTGGGTTTAGTCATACAAAATGTTATGAAGGAACTTGATGATTCTGCAGAGGATTTGGAGCTCTTAAAAAACAAAAAACAAGAAAACAACAACTCCTTTTTATGGACCATGTATATAAACAATTGCATAAACACATTGTGCAAATACACAGCAAATGTATATAATGCAGCAAAAACTGTATACACAAAGTATAAAAGAGATAAATACACATGTACAGGCGTCACACAGATAACAGGGAAAGTGCAAGTAACCTGAGGTGACTCACATAGGGTTGGGCAAGAGTGAGACTCTAGAAAAGAAATCGGCTCGGGGTGTAGTTATTGGCAGAGGAATCGCACCACCTCACGTCCCCTCCCCCACACACACTATTTCAAATGTCTTGGCACAGAGCCTGTGCTTAAACACTAAGGTCATGTTCATAGGGGGGAATTTATCAAGGGATTTACACAGATTTATTTTTTTGTATATTTGTCGCAAAAATTCTGCATGTGCGACTTTTTGTGCAACTTTTAGTGGTACGACGGCCTGCGCGATTTCTCACTGAACAGATGTTTTACACGAGATCTGCTTTTTACTTTGCAGTGGTCAGTGATTTACGACGTTAGACTTTTCTTAAAAAGTCGCAGATGTGTCACACAGCCTTCAATTACACAAAAAAACCTACAGCAGAACAGACCTGGCTTGCAAAACTGGCACACAAAAGTAGCGCGGGTGGAAAAAGTCACACAAAAGTCACAGAAAGGGGGGCCAGATAAAGTGGTGTTCTGAAGTGAAATCTAACAAAAATGTATACGTTGTGTAATTTATCACATGCCCTGCACCATTTCATAAATTTGGTGCATGTACACTCCAACTACGCCATCAAAACCTGTGTCTAAAATAAGTGCACCTACACTGACTTTGATAAATGCCCCCATAGTGCATTATATTTGTAGAATACCAGGGCAGAACATTTCTGGCCAGTCAGTACGTCCGTGGCAGGACCGCTTGGAAATGTGTCTCCGTTGACGGCAATGCATTTGTGAACAGAATCTGCCAAAAGTCAATTTGACAAGTCAATTTTTTTCTGCAGAGGCCGGAATTAGAAATTGTGCACCAGATGTTTCTGCCATGTGCACAGGGCTTCCGGGCAGAATTTCCAAGCAGAATTTCTAGACGCACTCTGCTGGGGAATTCTATCATGTGAATGTGGATTAAGAGAAGGATTTATTAAAATTTACAGTGGAAAAGTAGATCAATTGACCATAGCAACCAGTAAGATTGCTTCTACATTTTTCATGAAAAACAAGCAATGATTGGTTGCTATGGGCAACTGCACCATTTTTCCTCTATACAGGTTTCGATGAATCTCCCTATAAGTACTTAAACAGAACAATGGCATTTACCATAGTTTTTTATTTACCGACAGTAGGGGGGTCTGGGGTCCATCCCCCTAATTGTATTGGACAACAAAAATAGAGAAACAGAAACATAGCCGCACGTCCACAATTTGTATTCAGATCTATTTTGCTTCTCAGTATAAATTCAAAAACTAACAGGTTGTTGGTATATACATTTTGATCAAAAAGTATAAGCCCACTTGCCACGTCAAGGCCATCTATTTAGAGTGGGTCCCTAACCCAATATTGGCGTAGCACCGGGCGGTGGCCACTGCCACTGTTACACCTGGCCCATAGGGGGAGCGACCCGGTGTCCAGGCAGCCCCACTGCTGCCCGACAAAGCCCCTGGCTCTGAGCCACCCCACCCCACAGACAAAGCACCACAGCAACAATGACCGCCGCAGAGCACCACACCAGTGTGCACACCTACCATGTGCTCCCTGACAGAGGGCTGGTAGAATGCTAGGAGGAAACCCATAAGCAGTCTCCTGCTAATTAAAATTATGCTGAGAAGCAAGTAGGTCAAAATACAAATGTGGATGTGCGGCTATGTTTCTGTTTCTCTATTTTTGTTGCTAATTGTATTGGTCTTCCTGGCCAAAAACAGAGATTTTCTAAGCAATATAATATACAACCCAAATATACATCCAAAACCTCAGAAAGCAGAGCACATAGCCCTGGAATGCTACTATGAAAGAGCAACTTAATATTATGTGCCAAAAGTCTGGTGCATGACACCTATGGCACTCATTGGTAGGATGATGGCCCATTTTATGTAAGTGCACTGGGCATAGGTAACTTTGGGGAATCATGAATATGTTAATTAATAATAGCTGGAGATCCTAAAGTATGCAATGAGAAAATATCAGACCAATCTGTGTCCAAACCCTGGACAACACTGCTCCACTGGATACCACTGGGAGAGGGGCATTGCTCAGTTGGGTCCTGATGATGAAGACATGGTGCCTTGGACCCTGTAATTAAAAAATCTCAATTAAAAGGAAATTCAAAGCAATGTGCAATTGTTGAAAAGTACAAAAACTCCCCCTCTCTCAATGTACATCTTCACGAAAATGAATCCCAGGTGGATCCATAAAGCAAGAAGATGCTTAATAGCTCTTCACACCTGAACTGCCACCTTATTTATAGCCAATGAGCGCGTACTCGCCTGTAGCCCTCCCGACAACACCGGCCACATATCCCGATTAATTAGCAAGGTATTGTTAAAGTAATAAGGCTCAATTTAGAATGGTTGGGCCCACACCCGAAATGTAGTAGGAACATAGTCCAAGGGAGGAGAAATGTTGAATTGAACATCTAGTTGGAAATCCATTTTATCGTTAATCATCAGATATTTAAATGGGGAGACCCCTTAAAGACCCCAAATCATTTCAAACCCCCAGAACCCCCAACCCACCAACTCTGAGGCATAAAGGCTGACTTGTCCCAGTTGATGCAGAGTCTCAAGAAGGAAAATGAAAGAGATTGGATCCAGCTCAATGCAGATAAAATCGGGTTTAATCCATAGGACAAGGAAGGAACAAGTTACGCGTTTCAAGCGCTGCAGGCGCTCTTAGTCATGACTAAGAGCGCCTGCAGCGCTTAAAACGCGTAACTTGTTCCTTCCTTGTCCTATGGATTAAACCCGATTTTATCTGCATTGAGCTGGATCCAATCTCTTTCATTTTCCTACTGGCTGGTGCCGTCCAGCGCCCGGATCCGTGCTCTACTGTTTGGGGCGGGGTGAGCTGGCTCTTACCTTGTCTGCCTTTCCAGAGTCTCAAGAAGTTACAAAATACATCAATGAGGGAAATATCCAGTGGAAGAGTATCTTTAGGTTAGGATATGGAGATCCAATAAAGTAATAAGGCAGCAGACAGGAACTAATGGAACTCTTTACGCTGACCTCTTTTTATACATGAAATGACTGATAACGGAAAACAGTAGATTGCATACAATGTCAAAACAAAATACATTTTAAGTTTAGGATTTTCTTTTCGATTTTTTGCCCTAAATTTGCAGAAATACATCGTTGTTTATGGAGCTGCATAGTCTTAACTGGGTACAGATGAATGTATCACACAATGTATGGCACAATATAATAAAAACCTTATTTATTCTCCTGGTTTACACCTACCTAGAAGTGTTTAATGTTTCACTAGCATTACAGCTCACAAATTCTGCAGGAAATAGTCAGTAATTGAACCTGTTATAGAATTGTGCAATAAATAAGCCTGGCAGAATGTGGTTCTTATTTTTAATTTGCTCGTGCATGGCCCGTTTTTAACCACTAACCTTAAATTATAGGACGTTGTTGTCCTACTTTGTAGCAGAAATTAATTGAGCTGGTTACATTGTGTACAAACATGTATTCTCTGGAGGACGGGCTTGCATTTGAACATGGTGCTATGCTATGCTGCGAGCGAGCAGAATCAGAAGAGATAAGAGAAATGGCTTTACTAACCAGAAAGCCTCTGGCATCATATGTCTTCCCGACTCAATAAAGGATTGAGCATAACACAGAGAAAATCCTCTGGAGTGTATTCAACAGAGCAGCACAGTAAACCCGGCACATGTATGGTTAATATCTATTGATAACTTTGCTGTCATGTCTGGTATAAAATAGTGTCCAGGAACTCTGCGCTGATGATCCGAGATCAGCCGTGATTCAATCTCTAAGAACCACAAGCCATTACATTTCCCTTTAGGTACTGTTGTATCTAAGCTGCTTATGAGTGATACTGCTACCAGAATTCTATACACTGTGCCCTTGACTAGTGATGAGCGGCATAGGCCATATTCGAATTCGCGATATTTCACAAATATATGGACGAATAGCCATCATATATTCGCAAAATTTGCATATTCGTTATATTGCGAAAATATATGCGCATAGTCGGGAATATTGAGCCCTCCCTTCTTTAATGGTATAGGGAACTTATGGGCTAGTGCAGTGGTCTCCAACCTGCGGACCTCCAGATGTTGCAAAACTACAACTCCAGCATGCATGGACAGCCGTTCGCGAATATATGGACGAATATCCGTCATATATTCGTGAAATTCGCATATTCGTGATATTGCGAAAATGTATGCGCATATTTGGGAATATTGAGCCCTCCCTTCTTTAATGGTATAGGGATCTAATGGGCTAGTGCAGTGGTCTCCAACCTGCGGACCTCCAGATGTTGCAAAACTACAACTCCAGCATGCATGGACAGCCGTTCGCGAATATATGGACGAATATCCGTCATATATTCGTGAAATTCGCATATTCGTGATATTGCGAAAATGTATGCGCATATTTGGGAAAATTGAGCCCTCCCTTCTTTAATGGTATAGGGATCTAATGGGCTAGTGCAGTGGTCTCCAACCTGCGGACCTCCAGATGTTGCAAAACTACAACTCCAGCATGCACGGACAGCCGTTCGCGAATATATGGACGAATATCCGTCATATATTCGCGAAATTCGCATATTCGTTATATTGTGAAAATATATGCGCATATTTGGGAATATTTAGCCCTCCCTTCTTTAACCCCTTAAGGACCGGAGGTTTTTCCGTTTTTGCATTTTCTTTTTTTGCTCCTTGCCTTTAAAAAATCATAACTCTTTCAAATTTACACCTAAAAATCCATATGATGGCTTATTTTTTGCGCCACCAATTCTACTTTGTAATGACGTCAGTCATTTTGCCCAAAAATCTATGGTGAAGCGGGAAAAAAAATCATTGTGCGACAAAATTGAAAAAAAAACCCGCTGTTTTGTAACTTTTGGGGGCTTCCGTTTCTACATAGTACATTTTTCGGTAAAAATGACACCTGATATGTATTCTGTAGGTCCATCCGATTAAAATGATACCCTACTTATATAGGTTTGATTTTGTCGGACTTCTGGAAAAAATCATAACTACATGCAGGAAAATTAATACGTTTAAAATTGTCATCTTCTGACCCCTATAACTTTTTTATTTTTCCGTGTATGGGGCGGTATGAGGGCTCATTTTTTGCGCCGTGATCTGAAGTTTTTAACGGTACCATTTTTGCATTGATAGGACTTATTGATCACTTTTTATTCATTTTTAAATGATATAAAAAGTGACCAAAAATGCACTATTTTGGACTTTGGAATTTTTTTGCGCGCACGCCATTGACCGAGCGGTTTAATTAATGATATATTTTTATAATTTGGACATTTCCGCACGCGGTGATACCACATATGTTTATTTTTATTTTTATTTACACTGTGTTTTTTTTTTATTGGAAAAGGGGGGTGATTCAAACTTTTAATAGGGGAGGAGTTAAATGATATTTATTCACTTTTTTTTTTCACTTTTTTTTTGCAGTGTTATAGGTCCCATAGGGACCTATAACACTGCACACACTGATCTCCTATGCTGATCACTGGTTTCTCATAAGAAACCAGTGATCAACGATTCTGCCGCATGACTGCTCATGCCTGGATCTCAGGCACTGAGCAGTCATTCGGCGATCGGACAGCGAGGAGGCAGGAAGGGGCCCTCCCGCTGTCCTGTCAGCTGTTCGGGATGCCGCGATTAGCCGCGGCTATCCCGAACAGCCCGACTGAGCTAGTCGGGAACTTTCACTTTCACTTTTAGCCGCGCGGCTCAGCTCTGAGCGCGCGGCTAAAGGGTTAATAGCGCGCGGCGCCGCGATCGGCGCTGCGCGCTATTAGAGGCGGGTCCCGGCTTCACTATGACGCCGGGCCCGCCATGATATGACGCGGGGTTACTGTGTAACCCCGCGTTATATCAGAAGAGCAGAACCAAGGACGTACCGGTACGTCCTTGGTCCTTAAGGGGTTAATGGTATAGGGAACTAATGGGCTAGTGCAGTGGTCTCCAACCTGCGGACCTCCAGATGTTGCAAAACTACAACTCCAGCATGCACGGACAGCCGCTCGCGAATATATGGACGAATATCCGTCATATATTCGCGAAATTCGCATATTCATTATATTGCGAAAATGTATGCGCATATTTGGGAATATTTAGCCCTCCCTTCTTTAATGGTGTAGGGAACTAATGGGCTAGTGCAGTGGTCTCCAACCTGCGGACCTCCAGATGTTGCAAAACTACAACTCCAGCATGCACGGACAGCCGTTCGTGAATATATGGACGAATATCCGTCATATATTCGCGAAATCCGCATATTCGTTATACTGTGAAAATGTATGCGCATATTTGGGAATATTTAGCCCTCCCTTCTTTAATGGTATAGGGAACTAATGGGCTAGTGCAGTGGTCTCCAACCTGCGGACCTCCAGATGTTGCAAAACTACAACTCCAGCATGCACGGACAGCCATTCGCGAATATATGGACGAATATCCGTCATATATTCGCGAAATCCGCATATTCGTTATATTGTGAAAATGTATGCGCATATTTGGGAATATTTAGCCCTCCCTTCTTTAATGGTATAGGGAACTAATGGGTTAGTGCAGTGGTCTCCAACCTGCGGACCTCCAGATGTTGCAAAACTACAACTCCAGCATGCACGGACAGCCGTTCGCGAATATATGGACGAATATCCGTCATATATTCGCGAAATTCGCATATTCGTTATATTGCGAAAATGTATGCGCATATTTGGGAATATTTAGCCCTCCCTTCTTTAATGGTATAGGGAACTGATGGGCTAGTGCAGTGGTCTCCAACCTGCGAACCTCCAGATGTTGCAAAACTACAACTCCAGCATGCACGGACAGCCGTTCGCGAATATATGGACGAATATCCGTCATATATTCGCGAAATCCGCATATTCGTTATACTGTGAAAATGTATGCGCATATTTGGGAATATTTAGCCCTCCCTTCTTTAATGGTATAGGGAACTAATGGGCTAGTGCAGTGGTCTCCAACCTTTACCATTAAAGAAGGGAGGGCTCAATATTCCCGAATATGCGCATATGCGAAGAGCAGAGAGGGATGCAGTGATCACTGTGATGTGTTCTGTGAAAAAAAAAGAGAATATTCGTGATTGCGAATATATATATAAAATTTGAATTGCGAATATTCGCGAGCAACACTACCCATGACCCCCTGAATTTTATGTACTGTACCCCCCTGAGAATTACATTGCCCACCACCCCAGTAAAATATAGTCTTGTCATGATTTAAATGTGGTCATTGAGAAATGCTGTTCTGGCCGGGCTCCTGGGAGAGAGCGGCTCATAGGTATCACTAAATGACAGTGCAGGGAGCCAAGGCCTACCTTACACCTGCAGTGATCCACTACATAGTGTTTGTATTGTTTATTGGTTGTTGGATATGATTGCACTGTTTAGGTCCCATTGTACATCAATTTTATGGGCTGTGAGCAGATGAGTCCCTATGCTCAAGTCCAATGTTTCTTTTAGAGAGGAAATCCTGTAAGAATCAAAAAAGAGAGAGCCAGCTAAGTGTGACGAGGTGAGGGGAGTAGCTCATCTCCCGCTTAGACCCCCTATGTAAGACTAAGTGTGGCAATGCTTGAAACGCGTCTTCCTGTTCACCTTGTTGTGTCTTCTGACTTTTATACAATAAATGGGACTCTGCATTTTCAAACTCCATGCTGGCTATCTTTCCTAATTCATTTAGACCCCCTAAGTTCTACTGGAGATGAGTTCCTGAGAAATGTTACATTTAATTTGGTCTTCCTCTGCCTTGTCCACTACTAAGGGGAATGCATAAGGAGAGAAAGAAAAGGAGGATTTATTTTCATTGAGAAGTTGTCCATGTACCCAAATACCACTCTAGGACCCTACAGGGCTTCAGGCCAGGCCCTGTCATCCACTTGGCTGTTGTCATCTACACCTCTACAAATGAGAACCCATTTAGTGAAGCAGAGACTGTGGACTACTTCTCCATCATCATCATCTGTACAGCCTCCTGCTCACTGGTCCAGCCCATGAAGATATGAGATCCCTGGAACTTGCCTGGTTGTGACACCAATGGGCCCAGCCAGTCTGCAGGCTCTATCCCCTGGGGGCATTCCCTCTGGGCTGTACAACACATTTGGTGCCAGCAGTTGATTTTTCAATTTTATGTACATTCTAAGAACCAGATATAGTTAAAGTTATGGGAATCAAGTTGCAATTCCACTTTCCCAAGCCAGTTTCTATCCTCAAGCTATGGGTTTATTACAGTTGTATCTGTGGTGTCCCGGTACTGTACACGTACTGTACCTTGTGTTATAAGTCCCCAAAGTCAGAGTTCCTCTGTACTGATAGGATGCTCTTATTGGGATAACCCCTTGTCACCTCTTCTTTCTTTAATTTTATGTGTTTGTAATATATATAATGTATAGTGTAAATATTGCTTCCAGGACCTTACGTCACATGATTAATAATTATATTGTTCTGCTAAGGTTAAGGACCTTCCAGGTCAGGTGCTCATGTCACATGTTGTACCACAATGCTTTGTACTAGGACTGACTGCTCTGGGGGACCTATAAGCTTGAAGCCCGCCCCTTTAGATATAAGGGCGTTGTTACCCAATCCTCGCTCTCTTGGGTTCCGGACTAGCAGAGAGAGAAGCTCTGTGAATACCTTCAAGACAAATCTAGGCCTGAAGCCTGCTAACTTCAGCCGAATACAAAACCGTGAGTTCTGTCTAACTCAATCCTAATCCTACGTGACTGCTGGACCTAAACAATTCCCCTAAATCCAGTTTACTAAAATTCCGGTTGTGGACAATATCCTCCCTATCGTTCCTGGCACAGGTGGCGGTAGGATATATATACAGAGAGGAACCCGCACCCTGGCTTCACGACAGTTAAGGGTTAATCCAACGCCCTTTCATCACTGCACAGCTACACACTACCTACCCTACACCCCCAAGCTACCATATATCCAATTTATAAAAAAAAATCCTCTGCAAGCTAAACACATCAGCAACACAAGTCTCTCTCCTGTGCGGGCAGTCTGTTACAATGCATTAGCGCTAATACAGTCCAGGCTGTGTTACTATCCAGGTTTTCATAAATGGTGCAGGAGCTTTGTGTAAGGTGTTTTAGAATAATGAAGACGCTCACGCAAAAAGTCTGTTATATGATGTTTAATTTCAAGAAGCAACATGTAACTCAATGCCTTGTCAGGAAACACTAAACCAATGTTAATAGCAAAGTACAAAATTAAATAATCACCGGATTCTGAGAAGCAGTTTTGGGCTAATTTCCTTGTAAATATATCAATATAATAAAATGTGGACTGCAGACAGGATATGTATGACATCTACATCACCCACACAGCAATGATCAGAATAGAAACACTTAGAAATGACTAAAATATGGTCACAATACAGAAAGAGAGGACTGACTGGTTGCTATCTGATAACCTGGGGTCTAATATTAAAGGCTGGAATCATTTGGGGGTCTAGTCTGGTCTGTAGCGGTCTTTTAGGCTGGCACTATACTGTTTACTGTTAGGTTCTTATAGATACAGGCAATATTCTGGACAAAGAATAAAAATATATCGACCTTATTCTATTTGTCCCCTACATTTGCCATATAAGCCAGAAGTACAGAACAAACAGAAGGAAATATAGATGCAGGATCAGACTACACAGTTTGTTTGCTGTCTGTTACCATGGAGACATAGGGGGAGATTTATTCATACCTGTCCAGAGGAAAAGTTGCTAAGTTGCTTATAACAACCAATCAGATCGCTTCTTTCTTTTTTCAGAGGTCTTTTAAAAAAATGTAAGAAGTGATCTGATTGGTTGCTGTGGGCGACTCAGAAACTTTTCCCCTGCACGGGTTTTGATAAATCACCCCCATAATCTGCAGAGGAATGAAATGTTAAAGGGGTATTTCACTGGCCAACGTTGGGAACATTTAGTTCCAAGCACTGTGTGTTCTGAACGCTGGCCAGTGAAGTACCCCTTTAAGCTAAGGGCTTGTTCACATTTGCATTTGAAGCTCCAGTTACAGAATCCATTCAAATAATGGGAGTTGAGTGAGAAGCAAAACTACTGTATTTTTCGCCCTATAGGACGCACCGGCGTATAAGACGCACCCAATTTATAGGTGCAAAATCAAAAAAATTTAAGATTTTGAACCAAATAGTGGTCTTCAACCTGCAGAACTCCAGATGTTGCAAAACTACAACTCCCAGCATGCCCGGACAGCCGTTGGCTGAAGACCACTGCATAGGAGGTAGTACTCACGTGTCCCCGCCGCTCCGGACCCGTCACTGCTGCCCTGGATGTCGCTCCATCGCTGTCGCCGTGTCCACGTCGCTCCGGAATGTCTCTGCTGCCGGCCGGGTATCCTCGCTCTCCGACGCCGCCATCACGTCGTTACGCACGCCGACGCACGTACGCGACGACGTGATGACGAGGAAGGAGAGCGCCAGCCATACAGGGGATCCCTGAACGGAGAAGACACCGAGGAGGCAGGTAAGGTCCCTCCCGGTGTCCTGTAAGCACTAACCCGGCTATTCAGTCGGGCTGTTCGGGACCGACGCGGTGAAATCGCGGCGGTCCCGAACAGCCCGACTGAACAGCCGGGTTAGTGTCACTTTCCCTTCAGACGCGGCGGTCAGCTTTGATTGCCGCGTCTGAAGGGTTAATACAGGGCATCACCGTGATCGGTGATGTCCTGTATTAGCCGCGGGTCCCGGCCGTTGATGGCTGCAGGGACCGCCGCGATAGGGGTGTATTCGCCGTATAAGACGCACCGACTTTTTTCCCCCAGTTTTGGGGAAGAAAAAGTGCGTCTTATACGGCGAAAAATACGGTAGATGAACACCAGGCGGACCCCATTCAAGATTAATGGAACCCACTGGGACTCGTTGGTGTCTGTTGTGTAAAGGGCTGTCCGCTTCAGTTCTTTTGCATCTGTGACTGAGCTCCTTAATGCAGATGTAAACTTAGTCTAAGATGTATTGCTAAGTTGCTGTAAAAGGAGGGCATAGCCTTCAAACAGTGTTTAGATGAAAAGTTCTGCAATTTTCAGACCCTCATCATTCACAGGGTATTGGTTTGCTGTCAGTGAGTGAGAACACTCTGGTCTCTGGATGTAAACAAAATGTTTCCATTCACTGAAAGAAAGAGGTATTGATATACAAGGTACATGAGAAAGTTGCAGGAAGGATTACACTTTCTTCACACTGGATACTCTTCTTTTACATACCGTATATACTCGAGTATAAGCCGAGTTTTTCAGCACAATTTTTCGTGCTGAAAACGACCCCCTCGGCTTATACTCGAGTGAACAAAAAAAAACGTTTCTGGCTTTAGCTGTGAGGGGATGGTCCCAGCCGTCCATCTCCGTCTGTCAATCCCTTCTCAGTGGTCTTCAACCTGCGGACCTCCAGATGTTGCAAAACTACAACTCTCAGCATGCCCGGACAGTCATCGGCTGTTCGGGCATGCTGGGAGTTGTAGTTTTGAAACATCTGGAGGTCCGCAGGTTGAAGGCCACTGCCCGGGCCTTCGTCATCATCCAGACCCCCCCTTTTGTTTTCCACTCACCTCCCCTCGGTGGGAAGGAAGGGTGAGCTGGTCTGGTGACGTTGCCTTGACGACGACGCGCAGGGACGTCCGTGCGCAGCAGACGTCCCTGCGCGGTGGCGTCAAGGCAGCGTCACTAGTCCGGGGCCGGCCCGGAGCGGAGAAGAGGGCCTTCCGGTGAAGATGGACAGCCCGGAACGACTAACCCTCCCCACCGGACAGTCCCTGCAGCATAGATGGCCAAAGATGGACGGCCTGGACCAGCTCACCCTTCCTTACCACTGAGGGGAGGTGAGTAGAAAACAAAGGGGGGGGGTCTGGATGATGATGAAGGCCGCAGTGGTCTTCAACCTGCGGACCTCCAGATGTTTCAAAATGACAACTCCCAGCATGCCCGGACAGGCATGCTGGGAGTTGTAGTTTTGCAACATCTGGAGGTCCGCATGTTGAAGACCACTGAGAAGGGATTGACAGGCGATGATGATGAAGGGGATGATGACGAGGGGGATGATGACGAGGGGGATGATGACGGGGGTCTGGATGATGACATGGGGGGATGATGTATTTCCCACCCTAGGCTTATAGTCAAGTCAATAACTTTTCCTGGGTTTTTGGGGTGAAATTAGGGGCCTCAGCTTATATTCTGGACGGCTTATACTCGAGTATATACGGTAGCTGCAATTGTGATTTTTTACATCGATAAATAGTGTAGCATTTAGTTAAGTCTGTCTTCACTGAGCTATGTCTAGTGAGGACTTTGTGTAATATTCCTGTTAAAAGGGTTTTCCAAGACTTTCTCGTTGAGGGGTCATAGGTCATCAATATCATATTGTTTGAGGTCTGACTCCCAGCACTCCCGTAGATCAGATGATGAAAAGACATAGCTCCATTACATTTTGTAGTGCACTCAAGTACAGTGCAATATGTACATACAGCAACCATTCAATTTCCTGTGGTAACTTGTGTGTTAACAACTGCCAATTATACTGTGCCTTTAAGACTGTTTTGTGACCATCAAGCGAATTGTGCCACTCGGGTCTGCAACCATCAAGAATTTGTATGACTGCTGTGTGAGAGAAAACTAACTATAGTCATCTGTTTATCTATTTGGTCTGTAACCTAAGGGGAACTCAATAACCACCAGCGATTACATGACTGAGCAGCAATACCAAGCATAGCCACTACAAACTGTATGTTGGATAAACAGCTGATTAAAGGGGTACTCCGGCGCTAAGACATCTTATCCCCTATCCAAAGGATAGGGGATAAGATGCCTGATTGCGGGGGTCCCGCCGCTGGGGATCCCCGTGATCTTGCACGCCGCACCCTGTTATAATCAGTCCCCGGAGCGTGTTCACTCCGGGTCTGATTACTGGCGACCACGGGGGCCGGAGCATTGTGACATCATGGCCCTGCCCCGTGTGACATCATGCTCCGCCCCCTCAATGCAAGCCTATGGGAGGGGGCGTGACAGAACCTAAACAAATGGGGTCATTGCCTAACCCCTGAATATAGGTGTAGAAGCAACAACAGAATTAATATTAATGTTTAGAATTTTGCAATGGATTTAGGAAGAGGACATAATATAACATTATGGCTGGACACAGACATATACATTATCTGGACATTGTTTTTTCATTCTGGTGGAAAATAGATATTTATCGAAAGGAAAATATTGCATTCAGTATTTTCTATGTGTTCTCAAAATACATTGGTCATCACTATTAGGTAATAAAGGCAAATAATTATCAAATGTGATTGTTGAGAACCGTGGCGATGTCCATTTCCATGTCACATAACAGGCCCGGGCACCAGGGAGAAGGCGGGGCCCAGGCTCCTTGCGGTTAAGTTTCCACTTTTTTTCGGGCAGTTTTTGGAATACAGCCACTGCAGTTTTTGAGTCAAAGCCAGAAGTGGATCCATAAGGGAGGAGAAGGATAAGTCCTTCCTTTATATGTCCTATTCCTTTTGAATACACTTCTGGCTTTGGCTCAAAAACTGCAGTGGCCGTATTCCAAAAAGGCTAAGTGTAAACTTAGCCTTAATGACACAGCACTCAGACTATCACCAGCCGAGGTGGGACATTGCTGCAGCCAGTGATACCCTGATAGCGGTATGACGATTCCTGTACAAAGAAAGAGGAAGAAGACCGGAGGACTGAAAAGCTATATCGGGGCAACAGGGGAGCAACGAAAGGTGAGTTAAAGGGGTACTCCGGTGGAAAACTTTTTCATTTTAAATCAACTGGTGACAGAAAGTTAAACAGATTTGTAATTTACTTCTATTAAAAAAATCGAAATCCTTCCTGTACTAATTAGCTGCTGAATACTACAGAAGAAATTATTTTCATTTTGGAACAGAGAGCTCTCTGCTGACATCACAAGCACAGTGCTCTCTGCTGACATCTCTGTCCATTTTAAGAACTGTCCAGAGTAGGAGAAAATCCACATAGCAAACATATGCTGCTCTGGTCAGTTCCTAAAATGGACAGAGATGTCAGCAGAGAGCACTGTGCTCGTGATTCAGCAGAGAGCACTGTGTTCCAAAAAGATAATAAATTCTTCTGTAGTATGCAGCAGCTAATAAGTACTGGAAGGATTTAGATTTTTTAATAGAAGTAATTTACAAATCTGTTGAACTTTCTGGCATCAGTTGATTAAAAAAAAAAAAAAAAAAAAAAAGTTTTCCATTAGAGTACCCCTTTAAAGTTTGCAACAGGATAGTTAAAAAAAAAAGAAAAGAAAAAAAGGTTACACTACTCCTTTAAAGGGGTTGTGCGCTGCCCTGCAGTTCGGAGCTCCACTCACAGCGTCCGGAAGTTCATTACTCCGAACGCTGTGTGCGGGCTTCCGTGTTCGCAGCCGCTTCGTGACGTCTCGCCCGCCCCCTCAACGAAAGTCTATGGGAAGGGGGCGCAACCGCTGTCACGCCCCCTTCCCATAGACTTTGGTAGAGGGGGCGGGCGTGATGTCACAAGGGGGCGGGCGAGACGTCACGAAGGGGCCGGCGTGACATCACGCCCGGCGGCTGCGAACACGGAAGCCCGCACACAGTGTTCGGAGTAATGAACTTCCGGACGCTGTGAGCGGAACTCCGAACTGCAGGGCAGCGCACAACCCCTTTAAGGCTGTGTATACTATTTGGAATCTAAAATTAATCTAAAATAGAAAAGTGAGGTAACTTTGCTTATAGTTTCATTTAGAACATCTACTGATTTGTGTCCGCAGATCTTGTGCAGTCCTATGAGTCTCCATAGTAACAGACTACATACAAATCCAGTGTAGTCTGATTCTACACTTATGTGTTATTCTGTTATTATACAAGATTTGTTGTAGTCTGTAACCATGGAGACATAAATCTGCATAAAAGTTGTCTACTCAAAATAGTAGAACTTTTTGTTGAATCATTTTTTGGGGTTAAAAAGTATACACATACTTTAAGAACAGGAAAATATTTACAAATGCCAACACAATTGTAGCTAACTTTCTGATACCATTAGTTCAATTATATGTAAAATGTTTTATTTTCGGGTCACCAGTTTTGTAATGTGTATCTATGAATTGGTTACTTATTGTTGAACTTGAGATGTTGATCTGGACCGGACCCTTCACAACTCACTGCCCTCACTAGTAACAATGATAACAATAAAAACATAGAAAAATAAATAAAATATCTGTTAGTATTCCAGTATGTGGGTTAAAACTTCTGGTCAGGACCTGGCAGCAGTGATATCCTGAGATGTACAATGGTGGACCACACCTTCAATAAGCAGCTCCTGAATGGTGGTCACCACTATGTTATGTCCGTTCTGGAGACATCCTGATGGTCAAGAAATGATCACAAGCTTACGATCCCGGAACTATTTCAGGCAGAAAGATCCACTGGGCACCCCAAGATCTGAGTGAAGGAGGCCTGGATCTAGTGAGTGGTTCTGTTACTGCTGCAGGTGGTACACAGGAGCCGAGCTTTGTCCAGAACATAGGGCTGATCATTGAGTGACTGCTCACAGCTGGTACAGGTAAAATGCTCCAAGTGCCATGACTTCCCATCATGCTGCTGAAAGTTCTGCGAGAATATCATCTGCAGGAACAAATGAGAGAATTAGAGATGAGCGAACTTACAGTAAATTCGATTCGTCACAAACTTCTCAGCTCGGCGGTTGCTGACTTTTCCTGCGTAAATTAGTTCAGCCTTCAGGTGCTCCGGTGGGCTGGAAAAGGTGGATACATTCCTAGGAAAGAGTCTCCTAGGACTGTATCCACCTTTTCCAGCCCACGGGAGCACCTGAAAGCTGAACTAATTTATGCAGGAAAAGTCATCAACTGCCGAGCCGAGAAGTTCGTGACAAATCGAATTTACTGTAAGTTCGCTCATCTCTAGAGAGAATACATATATATATGAAGTAAGCAGGTCACATATGAAAATTTTCCTTCTTGCTCAGTTTCATATCCTGGTCCATAGGAAAAATAGGGGACACTTATCAAGTGTACTGTTTGAGGCACCATGGAGCACTTTATGCAGTGGACATGAAGTTATTATGTGCAGGTTTAGTTTTGCGCACAACTTTTGCGCAAAGCCTTTTTTTTGGGCGCAGTCCTACACAACCTAATAGAACATGTCCGAATGTGTCAAATGCTAGAGCATCTAGCTCTAGAGCTCACTGGTTTATATAAGTGCAGAAAAATTATCAAGTCCTGTGTGCGCCATTATGGAAAATTTTAAGCAAGTGCGCAAAAAATACACAAAGCAAACATGGGTAAAATCTCTACTATCTCACACCAACATTAATAAATGTCCCCCCAAAGTTTAAGAAGCAATCTGATTGACTGTTATGAGATAGTGCGCCACTCTACACAGGTTTTGATAAAGTACCTCCTATATATATATATACATAGAAGTCAGTATAAGGCTATGTTCACACTTCGGAATGTCCGCACAGAGAATCGCCATGCTGACATTCCAAGAACTGGTAAGAACACACAGGAATGCGCTGTCTCTGCTATGTATTCCATGCGGAGTCCACAGAAAGAATGAACAGGTTCATTCTTTCTGCCACAAGGAAATCGGACTCTCTGTGCCAGAAACATCTCCATGTACACAGCGCAGCAGAATCCTGTTGAATTCAATGAAACTCTTCTGCTCCAGAATGTCAGTGCAGAATTCCAATGCATAATTGCACACGGAAATTCCGAGGTGTGAACATAGCCTTATAGTAGTTATATTCATCAACATAGGGACAGTATTATAGTAGTTATATTTTTGTACGTAGTGGCAGTATTATAGTAGTTATATTCTTGTATGTAGGCAGTTTTAAAGCAAATATATTGTTGTATATAGGAGTCAGTATTATATCAGTTATATTCTTGTACATAAGGGACAGTATAAGGCTAAGTTTCCACTTGTTTATTTTTTCTGGCAGTTTTTGGAATACTGCCACTGCAGTTTTTGAGCCAAAGCCAGAAATGTATTCAAAAGGAATAGGACATATAAAGGAAGGACTTATACTTCTCCCTCATGGATCCACTTCTGACTTTGGGTTAAAAACTGCCAGAAAAAAAAACAAGTGGAAACTTAGCCTCATAGTTGTAATATTCTTGTGGTGAGGGTGTGATGAGGGCAGATGGAATTACCCTAGGGGCAGATGGAATTAACCCCTTGTGTTAATCACACAGGGGCGTGGTTTATCCTCCACACCACCCGAAGGTATACCGCTGGATCCTGGGCTAGGCACGGGGGCAAATAATGACTCCGACGCCAAGTTACAGAACAACGGCAGCTTTACTGAGTCAGACAGATATAACAGTCTATACAGCTTGGCTAGGCCCACAGAGGGGACCAGTGACTTCAGAGACCACAGGGCTGGCTGGGACTTATAGTGGGCTTGGACAATTCGATGCAGGCCACGCTGACTTGAGACAGGTTGACTTGGACTGACTTGACTGAGACTGACTATACCCCATTTGTAGCTTACCAGGCATTGACTTGGACCTGGGGGGTATTAGGCTTGAGTATCCGTGGCTGTGTGGTAGACTTTAGGCCTCTTCTGCACCCCAGACACACTCTGACAGGACTTGACCTTACTGGCACTCAGCTACAAGAGAGAGAGCAGGGGCTCCACCCAGGGCTTATATGGGGGAAACTAGGAGGGGTTCCATAGGTCACCCTTAGGTCACATGGTCACTGGTATCTCACTGGGTTACAATCACATGACAACATCACTTAAAGGTATAACACATTTTATATACAATACTCTATAAAACAAGCATAGAAGCAGATATACAAATGAACAGGCGCAGGGGGGCCCAGGGGTCACTGTATGGAGGCTGCCTGACAGGGCAGCAAGGGTACAGGGGTGCAACTCCTGTATTGGGCCACCACATTCTTATACATGGAGGAGGGGGCATAATTATAGAAATTATGTTCTTGTACATGGGGGCAGTATTACACTAGTTATACTCATGGTTTAGTTGTCTTTGTTTACCATTCTTACCTCATCACATCCATTGCAGCGTGGCCTTTCACTTTCACAGTAATGCCTTCCACACCATGGACGATTACCTTTCCAGAAATATATTAGGTTCACCAGTGGCTCTCTGCACTGGCAGCACAAAAAGCAGGCTGGATGCCATTGTTTCTTGTATCCTGCCCGTTCTGCGTAGACAGCTGGAGCATCAGTAGGCATTAGTTGCTGGCAAAACTCGCACAACTAGAGGAGCAAAGTGCAAATACTGTAACACTGTTCTCTTATGTCAAACAGCTTAAACTTCTGTTCCCTAGATTAATCTGTTTTTTTGTAAGCTGGGTGCCCTCATCACAGCTCCTTGGTGATGATCAATTGGTAGTTGATTTGCATAAGTAAAACTTATATCACTACAAAAACAAGCTTTTCTATTCAGGTTGTCAAAGCTTATAACGTCACACCACAACCCCTTAATGCAAGTCTATGGGAGGGGGCAAGACGGCCGTCACACCCCCTCCCATAGACTTGCATTGAGAGGGAGGGTGTGGCCATGACGTCTCGAGCCTCCAGTGCCGCATCGCTAGTCATCAGGCACAGAGCGAAGTTCGCTCCGTGCACCGGATGACTGGGGTGCCGCAGCAGAGGTGGCAGGGGTCCCAGCGGTGGGACTCCCGCAATCAGACATCTTATCTCCTATCCTTTGCATAGGGGATAAGATGTCTAGGGGCAGAGTACCCCTTTAAGGTAGTTAGAGTGAATACTGTACATGTGCAGACCATTGTACTCACATAATCTTTCTTGTCACCGGGCTCCTCTGCTATGCTGTTTGCTGTCTTAGTGGCATTAGGTTCCTTTTCATCTTGTTTGGCACTACATGGTAATATCACCTCTGCCACCCCCATCACATTCTCCTTGGTTTGCTTCAAAAATTCTTCCATAACAGGCTTCTCACCCTCAGACAGACCTCTGCAATAATGGGGATCAAAGTCATAGGCAGGTAATTGCTTCAATAGCTGTAAGCGTCGATAATGTGCCCCTTCCGTGCCGGCCACAGGCTGCAACTTCTTAGGGATTAGTTCCATATAACACATGGCCTGTAAAAATTATGATTATTATAAACATAACTATCTAATCCAAGCCTAATAATAAGCACATGTATAGTTACAGAGGACTGAGGACTCCTGTTCTAGTGGCTGATGTGTGTTACAGCAGTCATTGGTGTTACCAGGGGCGTACACAAGATTTTCTCAAGGAGGGCGGTGTTAAAAAAAAATAAAAAAATTCTGCCACACCATAAGCACATATTATCACCATACTGCTAAGTATATAAAGACTATTTACAGACCAATAGACCCCCCTCCCTCACCCATACAGGGTTAGATAACAAGTTTCTGTGGACCATAGTGTATAATTAATTACAGTGCAGTTATATCCAGTGACACATAGTCCCATGCCCCATGCAGGAGTAGGCATATTTCCCCAATATTTAGGTGGGTCACTTCAGTAAGTAAACGGGTGCCCCCAGTATGTAGTATATATGCCCAGTAGACAATTTCCCCCTTTAAACATCCCTTAGTTGGTAGGTTTCCTTTGTAGAAAGCCCTCAGTAGATGGTTTCTCTCTGTAGACAGCCCCCCATAGGTATGTTCTCCCTGTAGACAGCCCCTCAGTAGGTAGGTTCTTCCCTGTAAAGAGGCCCCAGTAGGTAGTATTTCTCCTGAGTAGTTTGTTTTTTATAATCTTGGAGATGGGGAAAACTAACAAAAACATACTCAGTCACTTGCACTCTTCTATCTAGAGGTCTTGGGGTATCTCTTCCTTTGGAACGCACAAGTGTGACATCATCCTATGCTTGTGCATCCTGAAGAGACGCTTTAGACCTCTAGTGGCTGAAAGTATAAAGCTGCCTCTGGTCTACAAGATGAGCACCGCATTTAACTGTATGTGCATCCTTAGGACACACAGTTAAAGGTGATGATCACACAAGTAATACGCCCATACAGTTGAAAGGGGCTTAATGGGGTGATTTAAACTGTGATATTGGGTATGTCCCTGGGTGTTACAAGGAACTGGCTCGAGTGACACGTGCCCTGAGTCTTTTTCCCTGTGCTATGGGCCTCTAGGCCAAATCAGTTACTCCTTTTAATTGTATCTGTATCCTTTCCTTCCTCCATGGTGACCACAGGAGTTTTTATTCTACCAACAGTTGTGTTCACCAGTGGAATATTTATAATATATCCCATGCAACATTACTGTAACAAACCACAGCCAAGGAGAACTCTATCAATACAGAGTAATAACTGTGCCTGAATACTAGCGCTCAGAAACCTTCAGAGCTTATCATTTTCATAAACATTGACAATATGATGAAAGTACCAGTTTTTGGTTGAGTCCAGGGGGTGCCCACTCGTAGGTGACAGTGAGGAAGGTGGGATCTTTTCGGGAGGTAATGGGATTGGTTATGATCATACGATTCCTTTTGTAGACCCGCATCCCATCGCTGCCTTTTACACGAGCTGTCAGTCCAGAGTAACAGGTATCTGAGAGCAGTTGCCCAATCCTATGGTCTTCTTCTACTTCTGTGGGAAGAGCATGGTCTTCACGGGGACAATGGCAGAGGTCACATGATTTCCTGCAAGTATAAGAGGTTGAAGTGAAAAATTCTTATAGATGAGACGACAAAGGTTAAGGTCATTTCTTGAGAGTTCACTGAGAAATATCCTCCACCGCAGGAACAATCTATAGGACTGGTCCAGGTATTTCATTTTGTTAATACAATATCAGTAAAATCAGAGGCAATCACTAAAATCACCCACTTTTAAACTGCAGTGTCATTTCCAATAGTATCTCCATTCTAATTTTTATAGCCTCCGAAAGAAACAAAAAAAGGTTCATGACATGACCTGGGCAAGACCTAGATGTATCTTTTCTAATTGGCACCCGTCTTGCATTATGGTTTCTTAAGGGAGCCAACAAACTAGCATCCCTTAAGACACATCCTAGGGCTTATATGGTCCACTCTCGTCTTTACACTACAGTATATTCCCAACTTACTATTTTTCCTTCGAAATATCTATCCAAAGGTTCTTATTTAAATGGCTGGTGGACATTCCCACAAGTGCCGCCATATG
This sequence comes from Hyla sarda, assembly GCF_029499605.1. Lineage (NCBI taxonomy): Eukaryota > Metazoa > Chordata > Amphibia > Anura > Hylidae > Hyla > Hyla sarda. Next base: position 130,527,456 of record NC_079194.1, on the reverse strand, counting down.
GTCTCCTCAATTTCAAAATCCTAAATTTAAATTTCAAAATCTTACATTTCAATGGTCTCCCCATGCTTCTGCCAACTCCAGGCTGTGCCATTCAGACACTATATGGTCTCCTCATACTTCAGCCACCTCTAGGCTGTTCCATTCAGCCACTATAGGGTCTCCTCATGATTCAGCCACCTCCACGCTGGGTCATTCATCCGCTATATGGTCTCCTCATACTGATGCCACCCAAAGCGATGCCTGTAATCTGCATGTCATTCTGAATAACAGTATTATTTCACTACCCCAGCACACTCCATATGCGTGTTAGAACAAAGCAAACTGTTCTACACTCCTATTGAGGCTCTCTTTAGGCCAAAATAGCTGTTTTTAATATAGATTAGCTGTGTATAAATTCGTATCGAACCAATTTTTGGGGGAAAATTTGGCGAATAGGCCGAATTGAATTTTACGAAAGTTCGCTCATCTCTACTAACAGGAATGACTTTTCCAGGCTTTAATATAGAACAGAGAAGTTGGTGATGACTGTATCACATATCCTGTCAACATCTCCTGCAGACAACATGGATATTTGGGAGTGACACAGAAGCTTTGTACTCCAGATTCCTAGAGCCTCCCACCACAGTGGAGATGCCAACCCTGACCTTTATTCTTATCCAAAAATTCCATACCTCAGACCCAGAGTTATTTTATCCCCCTCACTTTCCGCCAGAGAAGTCCTGATTAATGCCTGGGCTTTATGTTCACTCGGATGGTATGAGGACGCATCACATGTGCGGCTTTTATTAATATCTCAGGTAAATCTGTCAAAGCCCATAAAATGACACACCAAAGGCAACATGTTCATTACATAAGGTCTATGTTTTATTGTTTTAACATACAGTTCACCAGCTGTCCTTCAACTGCGGCAATGATTTACCTATCTAACCTAGCCTTTTAACTACCCTTGCCAAGGCAATTTGACTTTCTGGAGCCCAACCATGCAGCAGAAACCGGGGCACTTGCTTCCATAGACCCCCTAGCTACACACATTCTACACCATTCTATACAGTATTCATCCTAGAATCCCCTTTAAAATACATAACTACTGCCTCTTAAATTGGCAGTGCTATATAAGTAACTTAATTTCAGGATGACTTTATGATAGCACTTATACACACTAATAAAGTGAGGGCTGTAGCATTAGTGTACCCTTCAGTTCTAAAATGCCCTTTGGGCACCCAAGACATAGGACCCCAGTTGGTACAGCGACATTTTAAATTCATTTAGTTACAGCACTGCAGCACTAGTAGTATTTAGTGTAACTATCCCTAGCTGTGCAATAATACGTTCCATGTTCCGTTGCTGCCTCTACACTTTAAAAAGGTTTTTTGTTTCATGTAGGTGAAATTTACGCGTGTAATTTTTGTTTTTATGTAAAAAACTATTTGGAGATTTTCTGGTGAAGTGATTTTTTTTTCACTATGCTGAAAAAAATCTGAAATCTTGCTGATTGAGAAGCCTAAAAGACTGACACTTCCTGTACTGTAGGGATCACTTCATAACAGTCTACATATTAATATCACAGGTAGAATTACAATGAATTGTAATGTCCCAGTACAGGACATGGTCCTGCACTACACTTAGGCCCTGTCAGGTTGAGTCCCTCAGTGACCTGGGGGCTCTGCTGCAGTGTCTCCCCTACTGTTACTTTAATGTTATTTATTGTAATATATATATATATATATATATATATATATATATATATATATATAGTCAGTATATTCATGTATAAACAGTATAAAGGACCTTTGGAGGACTAATGTAATTGTCTAAAGGACCTGTGAGATGTTACATGATATGTTCACATGATGTTATCACATGTTACCCAGAGAGCACCAGCTTAACACATGACCCGAAGCTTGACCTATGGGCTTCTAGTTCAGCCCCCCTTTATAAGGAAGGGAGGTGCTGCAATCTCTGCTCTACTACCATTACTCTTGCTGAGGAACAGTGGAGACCAGATGTCTCAGTGCTAGTGTCCAGCTACCTGGAAGGCCTCAAATCTACAGTCACTTCAAGTAAATCAAGTCTATGTCTGCTGTCACTATCTACAGTCCAATCAAGCCTAAAGTCAATTATCTAAAGTCTATTACAAGTACAACTAGTCCCAGCAAGCTGCGAGGTCCTTCTGTGTTCCTGGCCAACTCTCTGGGATTCTGGCCGAGCTGTAGAGACTATAACAACTGTCTGACCTTAGTAAAGCCTCTGTTAAACCATACTCTGGTCATGGACTCTCATTTCCCTGCCTAGCCATTGGGATAGCAAAGATATCGTTTGGGTGGTTTCCGATACCCAAAAACCATTCTGGCGTCACGAACATTAGGGGTTAATAACACCTTGCCCCTGGGGTTAATACCATCGGCCCCATCCACCTACACCGCTACAGCCCATGGTCCAGCCATCACCGTGGATCACCACAGAATGGTAATATTTATATAAGGGTAACACGACATCCATAACTAACCATAGGTGACAGTCACAGCTCACCTCCTCCCCCTTCCTGCACAATGACATCTGCACAGGTCACTGAGCATGATCACAACACTCTCCTGTAGAAGTCATTGAGTTATCTCCTGTTCACAGGTGTCTATGGACCATGTAGCACGGTATATATCTGAACGCTGATAACAGCAGCTCATGTATCAGTATTTAGGTTTATTTAGTAAAAAATGTAGATGATACACTGACAAAAATGTCTGTTCTACCTTTTTGATATACCTTGTTGGGAACATATGAAGCCAGTAAGTCGCACACGACTTAATAAAACTAAGATTAGCATAAAGTGGATGGGGAAGGCTGTGTGGCTCTCAAGAGATTTGTGCCTCCTAATAAGTCACGCAAAACAGAAGCCAGTGGGGCTTTACTAAAGACCTACATGTGAAAAGCTGGGCTTCATAAATTCTCCATTTGCGTTTAACATTACCTGCTTGCTGTCAGTGAATGAGAACATTCTGATTTATATTAAGAGTCCGGAAACCTGTACTTAAGTAGCTGTGTCCAGTCTAGGCAATGCTCTGTGAGTTAGGTATGCCCAATACTGAGCCCCATAACAGGCTTATTGGAACGAGTACAGAGCTTGGAGATCAGCACTCCTCTTCTTCATTGTGACATGGCAGCGCAACGGATGTCAGAGAACACGGGGAGAATAGCGGGAGAAAGAATACATCATGCAACGTCTTTTTCTCCTGCTACTCCTGTAAAAAACACAACGGCGCCCGAAGGACCCCATGGGACCTGCCAGGACCTACGTACTTCTGGGTGTGGGTCCCGTGCATGAAAATGAGACAAAACGGAGCGCTGAGGTTATCGAAGCATATTACACAGTATTATAACTTGGCATTATCCCCTTAAAAGTTGAGGAAAAATAAATACCTTTAAAGGGGTACTCTGCTGGAAAACTTTTCTTTTTTTTTAAATCAACTGATGCCAGAAAGTTATACAGATTTGTAAATTACTTCTAGTTAAAAATCTTAATCCTTTCAGTACTTATCAGCTACAGAGGAAGTTCTTTTCTTTTTTAATTTCCTTTCTGCCTGACCACAGTGCTCTCTGCTGACACCTCTGTGCATGTCAGGAACTGTCTGGAGCAGGATAGGTTTACTATAGGGGTTTGCTCCTACTCTGGACAGTTTCTAAAATGGGCAGAGGTGTCAGCAGAGAGCACTGTGGTCATACAGAAAGGAAATTCAAAAAGAAAAGAACTTCCTGTGGGGCATACATCAACTGATAACTACTGGAAGGATTATATATAGAAATAGAAGTAATTTACAATTCTGTTTAACTAGTGGAATACCCCTTTAATTCACAGAGCATTGTCAAGACTTGATACAGCCATATCCACTTCTTAGCTGACTGCAGTACTAGGCCCATAGTTTGCTGTCTCACAGTTTAAACAAAATGTTCCTATTCACTGACTGCAAACAAAGATCTTGAAAATGGTGAGGAACTGAAATATAACATTTGAAAGTTGAAGTTTTAAGAAGTTTTTTTTTTATTTAATGAAGTTTTATTCATATAACACTGGAGTACCCCTTTAAAAACATTTAAAGGCCAATGGAATTTTTAATATGCCACCTCTTATTATCCAGACATAGTCCCTTCCGCCGCTGGTCACAGCCCGTCAAACATGCACAGACTCAAACCTTCGACAACCTCTTCCAGCCCACACTGTATGAAAAGAATGGAGTTAATTGAGGCGTTTACATGTTGCAATTAGCCGAGTCTGAAGACCTGGCGGTATTTTTTCCGACCGCTCGCTCATTAGTTTGTAGTTTTGTGAGTTTATCGCTCACTTTGCGTCAGTGATCAGCCAAGCGTGTGCGAGACCCTCTAGACAGCTGGCTGAGTACTTGAAGCTGCAGATTAAAAGGACCAGGCGGGATAACAAGTCAATATGTTTCCCTCATTTTCAGAATTACTTATAGAGCCAGATACGCTCCATAAATTGCTTCATTATTGAGCCGTGTGATTGATACAGAATATTCATTTGTCGTGCGGATTCCTGTTCAGAATGTTTATATTCGACATGAATAGGAGCTTGTTTCTGCTTCTGCTACAGACGATCATCATTAATAATTCACAAAGAGTCTGTTGAAGTAGCATTAGGATCGTTCGCTTTCATTTGTCAGCTCGCAATGCGTTTGTTATAGTGTTTGTTTATTTCAGTTTAATTTTGCACTTAGTCTTTACTGTTATGGCGTCATCTATCTGTGATTATGTCTCCTGCTCGCTGCTTAGACTCATCACTGTGTAATGTCATTTGTTCTTTACTTTCAAAGCTTTTCAGAGACCCCATAAAGAACCCCCCCAAGTTGAAAGAATCTCTTGCAAATATAAGACTTCAATTTATCATTTCCTGAGATTAGAGCTTCCATATTATTTACCACCTAATGGAAGTACCAGGCAAACATACTTTACTCAAACGTATGCCGGATGTTGCTTTAATACCTTATGTGGGTGCAATCCATAGGATACTTACTCTTATATACCATGCACATAACATTGCCATTTGTTAGCCAAAAAATACTTCCATCAATACTATAACATCATGCATTGCAAACATAATATACAGTACCACAAGTCAATACCACCATACAGTGCTAAAATAGTCACAACAGGCAGTGACCAAATACTAGTAATCTAATGACAACGCTATACACAAGACCAGGGGGTCTTCTGTGTTGATCCCTTCAACAGGGGATTATGATGCAGTCAGATCTTTATATATAGGTAACCCTGCCATACAATGCTCATATAACACCACTATGCAGTGAGCAAATGTCACATCATACATAAAGTACCGTATATACTCTAGTATAAGCCGACCCGAATATAAGCCGAGGCCCCTAATTTTACCACAAAAACCCAGGAAAAGTTATTGACTCGACTATAAGCCTAGGGTGGGAAATAAATCATCCCCCCTGTCATCATCCAGACCCCCATCATCATTACCCCCCTTCATCATCACCGCCTGTGAATCCCTTCATCACTGGTCTTCAACCTGCGGACCTCCAGATGTTGCAAATCTACAACTCCCAGCATGCCCGGACAGCCATCGGCTATCCAGGCATGCTGGGAGTTGTAGTTTTGAAACTTCTGGAGGTCCACAGGTTGAAGACCACTGCGGCCTTTGTCATCATCCCCCCCCCCCCCCCTTCATCATCACCGCCTGTCAATACCTTCATCAGTGGCCTTCAACCTGCGGACCTCCAGATGTTGCAAAATTACAACTCCCAGCATGCCCGGACAGCCGTCGGCTGTCCGGGCATGCTGGGTGTTGTAGTCTTGAAACCTCTGGAGGTCCGCAGGTTGAAGACCACTGCGGCCTTCGTCATCATCCAGCCCCTCCCCCCCAATCACAACGCGTTTCTTGCCCGTAAAGGACACTTCCTCAGGCAATGCCTGAGGAAGTGCTCTTTACGGGCAAGAAACGCGTTGCGATTGTGTTCTTAATAAACCTTATGAAGTGATCCTTGCATTACGGATCTTTTCTTCCACTGAATTGCGCCTGATTAGCATCCAGTTTTTCTATTGCTTCTTTTGCTGCTACTACGAACCGGTAAGCGAGGCCCTAACCGGAGGATCCAGGCTGCACGCAGAGTCATTCCTATGCTCTACATGGTGTTGTGCCCACAGCGCAACACATTCTGGTAAGCGTAATTCCTGTTTCCTTTGCCAAATATTTCTCACAGTACCGCACTAGGGGTGCGCGTGTGTTTTTCTCCCCCTTTCTCTCATTTAGAATATGATAATTCACCAATTTAGACTTAGATTTTGTTTGCTAAAAGGAACAATTACGAATCCAGAAAATATTTCATCATAAACCAGCTGCACTTTCTCATTTGATCTAATCTATTCTCAGTATGCAGAAATTACCGTCTAATGAGTTTACCTCCAAGAGTGCAGCTGGAATCCTGTGCACATTCCCTCACATTTCAGGCAGGGAGGGCCCCTTTCTTCATCCTTCATTCCCACCGGCATCTGTAAAATAAGAGAACACATCTGTAAAATCAGCCCATCAGCAGGTGACTTCAGTATTCACATTAAGCAATATTCATGATTTGTGCCCTGAGATTTTATATGACTAGGTGTTACTGGATACATTTTGAAGTAGCTACAGGTTGCAAGCACTAAATTGGAAAGTAGTTCTAAACTAAAAAATCTGGTAAGGCTGGGTTCACACCACAATTTTGCTATACGGTTCCTGTATCAGGTTTTTGATAAAAAAAAAACGGATTCCTCAAAACCTGACCAAGGGTTCACACCACGTTTTTGCAATCTATTACCGTGTCACGTTTTTTTGAAGGAAACGTATTGCTAAAAACCGTACTAAACCGTATGCAACCGTATACAACGTATATGCCGGATTCCGGTTAAAAACCGTATTATAATAAAAAACGAATATACGGTTGCATACAGTTTTACACTAAAAACACTCCCAGATAGAAGATTCTAGAAGCTGGTGGAACTTTCGGAGCCAACTGCGCATGTGCAGATTCGTAAACCGTATTGTGAAAACCGGATGTAACCGTAAGTGTATCTGGTTGAATACAGTTTTAATAGACCACCATTATATAAAAAATGGATAAGGTTTAAATACGGTTTTTCAAACGGACTTCAAACCGTAGTAGACTACAGTTTGAAGTATGGGAAATTGAACGCTTTTAACCGTAACGGATACAAAACGTATGCAACCGCATGATACGGTTAACATACGGTTTTCAATACAAAGTCAATGAGTACGGTTTGCAATACGGTTCCATACGGTTTTGACGCTCAAACCGTGTACGGGAACTGTATTGCAAAAACGTGGTGTAAACCCACCCTAAACTGTATCAAAATGTGTGTACAAATTTTTATCTGTATACGGTTTAAAACCGTATGCGGTTTCAAAAATTATGTCCGGTTGTATCCGTTTTTTAAGAAAAAAAAGTATACGTTTTGAACTTTTCACTCCATTATGAATAAAGTTTCACTTGTTTGATTGAAATTCTAAGAAAAAAATGTGGAAAGTCAAAAACCGTATGGTGAAAACTGTATGGAACCGTACTCACATACAGGTCTGTACGGTTCCCATTGACTCCCACGTTAAAAAAAAACGTATACGGGTCAATACGGTTTTTTCACCCTTACCAAAAACCGTGGTAGGCCACGGTTTTCTGTCCAGGAAAAAAAGAGTAAAAAAAGTGTGGTTTGAAAAACAGAGACAACTGTATACAATATGGTGCATACGGTTTTGAATGGAAAGTCTATGGCCATGGTTTGCTGTACGGTTGCATACGTTTAAAAAAAAAAAAAAAAGTATCCAAAAACTGTATAGAAAAATCGTGGTGTGAACCCTCCCTAACACTGAACTTTTGTAAAGGATCCTGAATGGTTTCCTTAATCACACCATTTTGCTCTTGTTGCCCCCATCTCCACCTTTGCCTTTTCCCCCTACTTTATTTGCTACTAGTCTAATTATAAAACCTGAACAGGTTCACACAGTTTATAGTAAAGAGTGTTAGGACCAACACTAGATCCCATAGCAGTGCCCTTGAGCTTACTTTCATATCTTAGACAGTTAGTAACAGAGATCACCATCCAGTGCCTTATTAAGTGGAACAACAATGATGGAAGAAGAAGAGAATGTTCCACCCATCATCCATATTGCCTTGGACCAGTGTCGCTTGGGCTATTTAAAGCATGAGACAATTTAATTGGTGCAGGATAAGCCGAAAGGCATGCGCTAATCCACCTCACCTGTCCCCCTCCAGAGTAAGGGCGCTATTGTCAGACTATGTTGTGTTTTGTGGAAGGTATTCAGTCCCTGCAGAAGATCATGCGAATACAGCCGGCTGGAAGCTCAGACAGTACAGTTCTATGGCCCCGAGAGCTTAGGCTGTTTAGCCAAGAGATGTCATGTCACATGAATTCATTGCAGCCGTCATCTCAGTCACAGCAGACAGAAGTTAGCTTGGCAGCTTCCCTAAGACCTCTCAAGACTTTACCAAACCAGGGAAATGGACTTACAGTCCTTTTTCCTTCCCATTAAAAGAATTCCTCTGCTTGCGCTTCGTACATTCCTTGCTTATCGCTGCTATATAACTTGCTTTGGGAAGTGGAAGGAGTGGGGAGGGTGATAACTGTATGCTAGCAGAAGTAGATTGTGTTGTCATTTAGAAGATGGAAAACAACCAATGCAGTCGTGCACAGGTTATTACAATATATTGCATGAAGCTATGATCCATATGTTCGCAATTCAACATGCCGATGAATGCAAGGGTGTAAAGTTTAAGCTGCATGTGGGAAAGCAGCCTTGCATACTGAATAAAGTCCGATATTAATAATTATACCTAGCATTCAAGAGCAAAGCAGTGGTAGTGTGCAGTGTTCAGGCATACACACACACATATGTGGTACCCGGGTGGTGTAGTGCAGGTAGTAGTAGGGGAAGGTGGTAATAACCCAGGCAAAGATGGTAGTATAATCCCCTTGTAGTGTTCGTGCCGCCAGGATGTGGTTGTATGGAGTAGGGTACCGCCGACAACCAATCCAGAAACGGCATATAGTAAATGAGAGTCCAAAGCAGGTTTTGATGCAACTGGAACTTTACTGAAGAAGGCAGTATAACATTTCTTACAGATAGTCAACTTCCACAGAGGTGACCGGGACACAGGGAACCTCTCAGGCTTGCTTGGACTTGTAGTGGTAATAATGATGATGCAGGCCACTGTGCTACTGTTATGACTTGACGGCATAAATGAGACTTACAGATTAGATGTGGCTGCAGACTTATAGGCTTTGGCCTAGCTGTACTGGACTGAACTTGTACAGGACTGGTGCTTGCTTACTGTCCAGGAACTAAAGAGACCTAGTGTGGAGACTACAGCCCTTTATATATCAGGGGGCTGGACTAAAGACCATTGGTAGCTGGTTACCTGTGGTTACCTGTGCCTCTGGAACTCTGGGTATCAAGTGATCACATATCACATGACCTTAGGAAGGTCCTATACAGTTTAAACATCCTAATAACCTTTGCATATAGTTTATATTCACTGTACAATACCTAAAATATACATACATCATTAATGTACAATAGAAATCATAATAATGACCTAGGGGGATCCTGCAGTAAAGTCCGGAGGACTTGAGGGACTCTACCTGAGGGGACTTTATGACTGTACAGAACCATGTTCTGTATCGGGACACGACATATACATATATATATATATATATTCACACACACACACACACACATATATATATATATATATATATATATATATATATATATAGCTCCACAACTTAGAAAGAAAGGGCTGGCACTAGAGTCTGGCTTTCCTGTGTTATAAATGGATTTTGCTAGTGTGTGAGCTGTATATGCACTGAATGGTGGTGCAATGCCGCAACAAAATCACAGTCCAATGTGTTCAGTAGAATTTAGAAACAAGGCTGCACTCACCATAGCTTCTTAGTGTGCCTAAGAACAACGGACGTTATTTTGTTACGGAAGATAGTAACGGGAGAAATAATGCATGCACTATTTCTTCTGTTCATTTTCCCATCACAAAATAACATCCATTATTAATAACGGACTATAACGGATTAAAACGGATAATGTAAAAATCCCATAGACTATAATGGGATTTTCTAACAGACGTATGGCATTTTCTAACGGCCGTTTAATGGCCGCTTTTCAGGGTTTCCATAACGGAACATCAGACGGATCTTTAAAATGGATGAATTTTATAGTGTGAAAGCAGCCTTAGAACATTGCTGATCTCTCCTCATATACAGATTGGCTTTCTACAAAAAAAATGTCAACCATTGTGTTTTCACCTGCAGAACTTCCCACTTGTTGAATAAGACTCCTGTAAAATAGTGGAGCCTGAAATGAAATGCCAAATAGCAATGGCACTGTGTGAGTGCAGCTTCACATTCACCGTTATAATAGGATTCTCTCCGGATATTATTTTCTTTTCCCATTTGATAGACTTTAAATGGAAGCTCCTATTCTGCTTGGACATGCTTGATTCCTAGAAGAAAGTATGTGCCCCCTCTAGCTTGTTCTGGTGAGTTATATTTGATAGGAGAATCATTATTATTATATTTCTCTTTCATTTACCTAATAGCTATATCTACTACAATACAATTACAATACATTACCATACAACATACAGGGATAGAAGATACTACGGCTCTGATCACAGGGACTTGTAATTTACAAGACAAGACAAAATGATTTTGCAGAATGGGAAAAAGAAGCATAATGATGTCTTAAGGCTGGGTTCACACCACGTTTTTCAAATACGGTAACCGTATACGGTTTACCGCAAAAAAACGTATACGACCGTATCCGAAACCGTATGCATAGAGAATGCATTGTAAACCGTATTCCAAATGTTGTGTACGGTTGCATCCGTTTTGCCTCGGATATGGTTTTGCCGATTTTTCAACCGTAGGCAAAAACGCTGTCGACCATGTTTTTGCCTCCGGTTGGAAAACCGTATGTGAACCGTATGCGGTTCTTTTAACATTGTTGTCTATGAGAACCGTACACAGAATTTCAGAATACGGTTGCACACGGTTTTTCTAATCCGTTTTTGGAGTTGACACATGCGCAGATTGGAATTTCAATAGAACAATAGTAACTTTATTAAATTGCTGGAAAACTAATTCCAACAAAATAGCAAAACCGTTGGCAAAAACTGATGCAAACGGATAGAACCGTAAGGGGAAAACCGTATACGTTTTAATTTGGAGTCATACGGTTGTATACGGTTGCATACGGTTTTTGCCATACATTTTATAGCGGAAAACCGTATACGGTAACCGTATTTGAAAAACGTGGTGTGAACCCAGCCTTACAATGAAAAAACATAGCTGTGTTCTTCAAGAAATATTATGACTTGGGCCATCATGGTAGCTACAATACTACACATAGTCCATGGAGGAAAGTGACTCTGTTTTCTTATCTTATACAACCCCATATATAAGAGAATACATAAGGAAACTGCATAAATAACACTTACCTAATAAACAGTACGAAATGAGTTAGCTACTTTTTATGCTATTGATATCAGCTCTTAATACTAGGGGCTGCGGGAACCATGTGAAAATGGTTTTGCTAATACTCTTTGTCATGGTATCTTTAGATCATGTTTCACCGACTTATACTGCGGTGAACTGGCAGCAGGTCTATTAAGTTTAATGGACCAAAAATAGTCAAATACGAAGGGACAACATTTGCATAATTTCCCAAACTTATATGTTAAAGGGGTTATCCAGGAAAAATGTTTATTTATTTTTTTAATATATATCAACTGGCTCCAGAAAGTTAAACAGATTTGTAAATTACTTCTGTTAAAAATCTTAATCCTTTCAGTACTTATGAGCTGCTGAAGTTGAGTTGTTCTTTTCTGTCTAAGTGCTCTCTGATTACACCTTTCTCAGGAACTGTCCAGAGTAGAAGCAAATCCCCATAGCAAAACTCTTCTACTGCAGTTCCCAAGACAAGCAGAGATGTCAGCATAGAGCACTGTTGCCAAACAGAAAACAACAACTCAACTTCAGCAGCTGATAATTATTGGAAGGATTAAGATTTTTTAATAGAAGTAATTTACAAATCTGTTTACTTTCTGGAGCCAGTTGATATAAATTGATATATAAAAAACATTTTTTTTTTTCCTGGAATACCCCTTTAATTTTGAAGGATTCAAAAACACAGCAGATCATTATTTTGAGTCAAAGTATATGTTGGTAAATGGACCTAACATTGTTACTAGTTTTCTATATTCTTTTATTAGACCCAATGGGCCTAATGCTAGTATGCTACGGTATGTGTTGGCATACCTTTTTGACAGGTTGCTGATGTCTATCTCTGTATTGGTAAAATATGATCTAAACACCACATAGTATCCAGGGATTTATTCTGATTGCCATTTTGGGGCCGGGAAGGAATTTTTCCTCTGTCATGGGGCAATTGGCATCAGCCTCATGTTTTTTTGCCTTCCTCTGGATCAACAAAGAAGGGTTTCAGGTTGAACTTGATGAACTCTCATCTTTTTTAAACCTTACAAGCTATGAAGTTACTATGTAATATACTTAGTGTTTCAATTTGTCGCCTTTATAATCTTTACTTGCTCTCAGTGAACAAGAACATTTAAGGATCAGAGGAGCTCCATCCAGATGATCCAGATAGGTCCGTTCAGATGATGAGAGTTGAGTGGAGAAAAAAAATACTGCAGGTCCGATACCAAACGGAAACCTGATGGATCCCATTCAAAATCAATGGCACCTATTTTGCAATGGATCATCCAGGTCTGTTGTCTGTCACTGGTACGGATGTTGCGACAGAACTCCAAATATGAGCTCCGATGCAGATGTGAACTTCTTCACATATTGCAATTAACACACATTTCTATATTGGCTCCAAACTGCATAAAAAAAAAATCCATTGGATTCTATTTTTTTAAGAATCTCATGCGGTTTGCCTTATTTGATTGCATGTTTACGAGTAGAGAGGAGCGAATTTTTGAAAAATTAGATTAGGCCGATTCGCCGAATTTTCCCCCATAATTTGTATCGGTCAGAATTTATTCGCGGTGAATCGCTATTAAAAATGGCTATTTCTGGCCTACAGAGAGCCTCAATAGGGTGTGTGCTGGGTTAGTGAAATAATACTGTTATTCAGTATGACATGCAGATCAAAGGCATCGCTATCAGAATCACTGTCACAGAGCAGCACAATGACAGAGGCTGGAGGTGGCATCAGTATGAGGAGACCATATAGTGGCTGAATTACCCAGCGTGGAGGTGGCGTCAGCATGAGGAGACCATATAGTGGCTGAATGACCCAGCGTGGAGGTGGCGGCAGCATGAAGAGACCATATAATGGCTGAATGACACAGCCTGGAGTTGGCGGCAGCATGAGGAGACAATGACACAGGGTCCTCCTGATGATGATGAAGCCCCTTCTGCACCCAGCTCCCAAGTGCGATCGGCTTCATCATCATCGAGTTGTGTCTACATATCACTGATGTCCTCCTTATATTCCTCAACAGTGTCTTCTTCAGGAGCCTGAACGCTCACAAACACCACCTCCCACACCACTCTCCCCATCACTACTTGCCCAGAGGATGTCTCCTCCACTTCTTGGCTGGGCAGTAGCTGCTGACTGTCCTCTAGTATATTGTTCTCACTAAATGAAGGTTGTGTCTGAGGAACCCACCGACTGTTGACTGGGGGTGTCAGATGAAGTGGATGACCGAGTTAACCAATCGATGACGGCAGATGGGTTGCTGGTCGAGACACAACTGCTAGCTGACACCAGGAGCTCAGGCCTCTTGCTGCGACTCCTGCTGCAGCTTGCCCCTAGTCTGCTGTGACCTCTGCCTGATGAATTAAGGCCTCTGCCACTTCTCTGTGCAAGTCCCGGCCCTTTTCTGCCTGACATACTTAGTGCGTATATGAGGGGAGTACAATAAGCTTTACTGTGCTTAAAAAAGTATTTGTCTACAACACCAGCAGGTGTGTACTTTTGCCTGGCATTTCACAGTATCTAGGCCCTTAAGACTTTGACAGGAACAAAATAGTACACCACTTAGATGTACGTATGTGGTATACACTTATGTGGGTAGGACAATGCGCTCCACTAAGCTTAAAAAAGTAGTTGTCTACAACACAAGCATTTGTGTACTTTTGACTGGACTTTCACAGTATCTAGGCCCAGAACAAAATAGAACACCACTTAGATGTACATATGTGGTATACACTTATGAGAGGAGGACAATGCGCTCCAGTACGCTTAAAACAGTATTTGTATACAACACCAGCAGGTGTGTACTTTTGGCTGGCCTTTCACAGTATCTAGGCCCTTAAAATTTTAACAGGAACAAAATAGTACACCACTTAGATGTACGTATGTGGTATGCACTTATGAGAGGAGGACAATTGTCTCCACTACGCTTAAAAGAGTATTTGTCTACAACACCAGCAGGTGTGTACTTTTGGCTGGCCTTTCACAGTATCTAGGCCCTTAAGACTTTAACAGGAGCAAAATGGTACACCACTTAGATGTACACATAGGTTACACTTAATTGAGGACAATATGCTTTTAGTGCTCTGCTCAGCCTAATTGGATGGCTACTATTAGCTTTTCAGTTGTTGTACACACCAGTGCTTCAACACACTGTTGCTGTGTACAACACCCAAAATTGCTCTTTCGATCTCAATCTCACTCCCTTCCCTATCAGTGCTTCTAGACTGGTTTTAGGCTTGAGATGAATCGCTGCTGTAAAAAAGCTTTTCTGTGCAACACACACTGCTCTCTGTCCCTCTCTCTCTGCAACAGAACACTGATGTGACTGGGGGAGGGGGGGGGGGTGAATTGCTGCTGTAAAAATGCTTTTCTGTGCAACACACCCTGTTGTCTGCCCCCCTCTCTCTCTCTCTGCAATAAAAGGCCAAGGTGACTGGCCACAAGATGGCTGCCAATTATATAAGGGCTGTGTCATCACAGGGGTGGCTGGCTGCTGATAGGCTACATGCTGCATGTGATTCAGGGTCATCCCGCCTACCCTTGTTCCCGCCTTCCCAGGATTCCTTTTCCCATGTACTCACATTTGGATCCACCATTTTAGATGCCCTGGAGCCTGGACTGCACTAAATGGTGGGGCAAGCTGTGCATAACTAGCTTGCCCCCTGACTGGTGAGCAGTAAGGGGTTAAGAAATATACAGGCAATGTTTTAGCCCCCTCCCCCACCTGTAAAACTTGCCAGTGGCTATAGTGGTATGTCCCATGGGTGGGGGGAAGGAGTGCACCAATCAGGGGTTCAATAGTTTCCCGGGCTTTCAGGGGCCCTCCCCTGGGTATTTATAGCTGTGGTGCCTCCCTTCCCCCCTCAATCTGCCCAGGACCCGGAGTTTTGCCCTCCCTCCCCCCTTTTTGTATCTCTGTTTATTGTAAGTCACAGCTTGGCGGTAAGAAGACGGTGAAAGCGGGGTCACCCGGGGTAGACCTCCACACAGGACAGTGTGGCAGCACCTCTCGGGTTGGTAAGAAGCCAATCGGTGTCTTTGTTACAGTTAAATTGTTATTTATATAAGTAATTTTATAAATAAAGCTGTGGCCGATCCCCACCCACGGAAAAGTTAAATTGTTGTTGTGTCAGTTATTATTTAATTAATTAATTATTGTAGTAAGGGGGAGGGGTAGTTATAGCCTGCTAGGAGCTAATTGGGTCTCAACAGTCTGGAGTTTGAAGCCACTGACAGCTGTTTTTGAGAAGTGCCTGCGGTTTTAAGGATGTGCTTTTTGAACATGGTCCAGAAATGAAATATAAAGTTAATTTAACCCTGACTTGTGAACACATCCATATTGTAATCATCCATAGGCTTAAAACCTGTACTGAAAGAATAGACCCCTCTATTACTCTGAAATGCCCCCTCAGCTGGAAACAGTACATAGTATACACAACAGGTCAAGAACTGTCTCATTGAAAATGTCATAGGTTGTCAGACTACACCACGTCTCAACCCTTGGAGTTGTCACTTGTATTGATGTGTTATCTGGACAGATTCAAAACTATTCAACTTAAGCCAATAAAGAGACATCCTTTATGAGAGGTCCACTTGTAATATTTTGCCGTCAGAAGCACCATGTTAACCCATATAGGCCCCTCAGAACAATGTTCCCTTTAAGCTGCACGGGTACACAGCAGTGCAGTTTGTAGAAATACCCTGCTTACTTTTAGCTTCAGTCTGCTCAACATGCACATCACTAGCACCAGGTATACAGGACTTTTTAGCCTGGTGCCTCAGATCTCCTGAGTTTCTGTGGTCATGGTGTAGCTAGATTATTGGGTCCTTGTAAAGTGCTTTTAGTAAGTATAGTATGCTATATTCGTTTTTTTGACTGACATACTCATGTTCTTGAGTGGCATTGGTCTGGCTTGCAAAATCACGCCCAGTCCCACAAAGCCATGTCCCCTTCTAATTTCAGCTTACAATATCTTCATCACAAATCACCTGAGGACAGGATATGAGGATGGGACATAAGGACAGGATATGAGGACAGCAAATGAGGACAGCATATGAGGACGGGATATGAGGATGGGACATAAGGAAGGGATATGAGTTCGGGATAGGAGGTCGGGATATGAGGTCCAGATAGGAGGACTTCAAGATAGGAGGACGGGATATGGGGTCGGGATATTGGGTCAGGATATGGGGACGGGATATGAGGTCGGTAAAAGATGACGCGATATGAGGACAGGATATGAGGTCGAGATAGGAGGTCGGAATACGAGGACGGCATAGGAGGACGGAATAAGAAGTCGAGATATGAGGACTGGATAGGAGGTCAGGATATGAGGTTGAGATATGATGATGGGATATGAGGACAGGATATGAGTTCGGGATGTGAGGACGGGATATGAGGTTGAGATATGATGACGGGATATGAGGACAGGATATGAGGACAGGATATGAGGTCGGGATATGAGGTTAAGATATGTTGATGGGATATGAGGTCGGGATATGGCAACAATATATGAGGACGGTATATGAAGTCAAAAGCTTCCTCCTTTGTTTATTTTCCTCCCCAACAAGGATTAGGAAGGAAAAACCGGGCAACGCCGGGTACTCAGCTAGTAATTAAATAGATCACAGAAAATGAGTGTGTTTTTTGAAAAGTAATGAGCTCTATTTAAGTGTCTGGGGAAGTCTATGGTTGTCTGTGCTTTGTAAAAAAAAAAAAAAACGCCATTTTCTTTCTTTGTGTGTGTACAATACTAATAATAATTGAAATGCTCTTTTGCAGAAGCATTTTGTTTTTAAATACGACCACTTTTTTAATGTTTTACAATTTAAATAAGAAATTGCCCCTCCCAAAAAGTTAAAAGGATGTTGATGTGACTAATTGGCCCAGGGGGCAGGTGTATGCATAATTAAAATAAGGCATGCCTAAAATTTTAAAGGGATTAAAAAAACAGAGCTGATTTTGTCAAAATCAGCGCCACCCTTGTTCTCAGGTTGGGTGTGGTTCTGCAGCTCAGTTTCATTGAAGTGAATGGAGACACGTTGTAATACCACACACAACCTCCGAACAGGGAGCTCTGAAATGCGTCTGCGCCTCACAGGCCATATCAAATGGTGTGACAGGCCTTGAGTTTGACACCTAGGCCGAGGTCTGTCATCACGGTTCTTAGCAGACAGCAGCCTGCGGCTCAGAATACAGGAGCCTCAGACCCTTTAAAAATAAACAAAAGATATAGATACATCAAAGCCAAGTCTAAGACATGAATTTCCAGGCATGAGTAAGGCTTCTGCAATAATGACATTAGAAGGTGTTTCCCAACCAGTGTGCCTCCAGGTGTTGCAAAACTACAACTCCCAGCATGCCCGGACAGCCTTTGGCTGTCCGGACATGCTGAGAGTTGTAGTTTTGCAACAGCTGGAGCCACACTGGTTGCAAAACACCGACCTAGACTGTAGCTGTGTGAGCATGAAAAGGCTTTATGGTATATTCAGATGGTTTTTCGATGCATGTCCCACATTCATAATCTGCTGAAATTTACAGTACAATACACATGGGCTCAGTGAGACAACATGTCAATATTTGATGTATGAATATCCAAATTACTAAATTATGATCATGGAATACTTGCCTTGGCTATTCGTGCATAAATGGGCTCAGGCTGCAGTCTCGTTCACACAGCGGAATCCGGCAGAAAAATTCCGCCTGGAAATTACGTTGCAGCAGAGTTCCATTGTTTTCAACAGGATTCTGCTGCACCGTGCACGTGGCGGAATATAGGCCTCTGCAGAAAGAATTGACATGTCAGGGGTTTTTTTTGTGCAAAATCCGCTCGGAAATGCATTGCCGTCTATGGAGACAGTGCACTTCCGATCAGTCCTACTGGGTGAAGTGAAAAAAAACTGTGACCTGAGCTCAGCGCTCTCAGCCCTTATCAGAGCTGATCGCTGTTAGGGGTGGGGATTTGGGTTTGGATTAGGGGTTAAGATTAAGGGTTAAGATTAGGAGTTAAAATTAGGATTAGAGTTAGGATTAGGATTAGGGGTTGGGATTAGGGGTAGGGGTCAGGGTTAGGATTAGGGATAGGGGTTAGGCATTAGGGATAGGATTAGGGGTTAGGATTAGGGGTCAGTTAGGAGTTAAAATTAGGGTTAAGATTAGAGTTAGGATTAGGGTTAGGATTAGGGGTCAGGGTTAGGATTAGGGATAGGGGTTAGGATTAGGATTTGGGGTTAGGATTAGGGTTAGGATTAGTGTTGCTCGCGAATATTTGCAATGCAAATTTTATTTGCGAATATCGCATATTCGCGAATTCGCGAATATTCGCGAATGTAGCACTATATATTTGTAATTACGAATATTCTTTTTTTTTTTTCACAGTACACATCACAGTGATCATCCCTCTCTGCTTCCAGCTTGTGTGGTGTAAAGAAGGCTCTAATACTACTGTGTGAGACTGGTGTGCGAATTTTTGCATATGCTAATTTTCGCATGCACGAATTTTCGCATATGCAAAAATAAACCGCGAATATTACGAATATGCGAATTTAGCGAATATATGACAAATATTCGTCCATATATTCGCGAAATATTGTGCCGCTATGCCGCTCAACACTAGTTAGGATTAGGGATAGGGGTTAGGATTAGGGATAGGGGTTAGGATTAGGGTTAGGATTAGGGATAGGGGTTAGGATTAGGGATAGGGGTTAGGATTAGGATTCCGGGTTAGGATTAGGGTTAGGGATAGGGGTTAGGATTAGGATTCCAGGTTAGGATTAGGGTTAGGATTAGGGATAGGGGTTAGGATTAGGGATTAGGGAGTTGGCTGTAAAGCAGAAAAGTGTGTCCCTGTGTGAAGGGTCACATTCTGCTACAGGGACACAGTTTTCTTCATTACACCGACATGTTCTGTCTGCATCCTCTGTCTGCGAAAGATCCAGCCCGTACATTTTCCGAGTGAAAGTTCCGTCGTGTGAACATACCCTAAGGTGTTAACCAGCCCACTGGCAGCAGCACACATTACCAAGAGACAAACAAAATGAAAACCAGATCCGTCAACAGCAGCTTATTGATCAACTCCAGGAAAGTGTAGACCAAAATAGAGCCAATAGATTCAAAATCCAAAACAGGCGTCAATGTTAATCATGGCTGGAGCATCACTACTGTACCAAGGCACTAAAAACAAATCGCTTTCTACCCGCTACGATAAAAAAAGTTAATTTTTGACACCAGATAAGAGCTGTTTTGTGTACGCAAGTCATAGGTTAAGCACAATGTCCCATTTTCAATAGAAATAATACATTTGGGGCTTATTTTCTATGCCTCGAGTGACATTTTGGATAACTTTTCGCATGCAGTTGCTCCTGTTTGCTGCATTCATAAGTGCCCCCCTGTGCTTCCAAAGCCATGGGTCTCAGTATTGTGCTTTGTGCTTACAGCAGGGGCAGCAAGTGGATATAAACCTCCGGATTTGCATCTGGAATCAATTTCTTTCATAAAGGAGAAGGGAAGACTGACGTCCTCCAACACTTCCTGGCAGCGGCTCCAACACTGCATCCGGAATCATTTACCTGGATTCTGCAGAAAAATCCGACATAATTGAAACATTTAGCCGGAGGTTTCGTGATCTGAGGCTACGCATTATTATCGATTCTATTACGGGTCTGGGTTATTTCATACCGCAATACCGAGTGATCACAGATACATTAGAATGCACAAGAGCGGCCATATTCCACAGACAATGACAAACGCTACTAAATGTATTTTAGTCTAGGCATATGTGTGATGCTGTCTGCTGAGCAATTGTATCTAAGCCTACCATATTGTCTTTGTAGCTGCATCTAAGCCTATCCTGTCAGGTACTGTCTGTTAAGCAATTGTATCTAAGCCTATTGCATGATATTGTCAGATGATAGATTCAGATACATCAGTGTTTTTCAAACAGTGTGTCTCAAGCTAATGCAAAACTACAACTCCCAGCATGACACACTGGTGTATCTAAATCTATCATGTGTGATACTCAAATTGTGTATCTAAGCCTATTGGCCCACATTTATCATTGTAGGTGTAAGTGAAGCATTTTTTTTATACCTTTTTTTGTGTGCTGATAATGTGTGGTAGCACCAAATTTGTTAAATGTTCACAGAGCATTTGATACATTTTGTGCAGGTAAACATTTTCTCAAATTTCTCTCTTAAAAAATACACTAAAAAGCTACGCCAGGTCTGGGATGGTGTAGTTTTAGACACTTTTCAGTGGCCTTGCGCCTTTTTTGCGCCTTCTATATCATGTGTACTGCCAAAATCAGTGGATCGCAACTCAAAATCAGTGGATTGCAACTCAAAATCAGCAGAAATGGGTAAACAAAAAGGTGCAAAAAAGGCGCAAATAAACCCTGCTTGCGCCTTTTTGTGCCTCTTGTAGACACAAAAAACAGTCTAAAGACAATGATAAATGACGGCCATTATGTTTAATACAATAACAGAGACAATAGCTTGGCACTGCTTAATCTGAGTCTAGTAACGGCTTGGAATAGCGGGAGTCGGGTCACTGGTATATGAAGTAACGGTGGTGCTCTGGCGACAGCAGCTGTTTCACACTTGGATAGTGCTTCTTCTGGCCTCAAACCTGCTATGGACTAGCGTTACTAATGTACATGAGAGTAACTAAACCTAAACCAATCACAGACTATTCTATTAGCACCATGTGAATGTGAAAGACTATTCTATTAGCACCATGTGAATGTGAAAGACTATTCTATTAGCACCACTAGTGATGTAAAAAAATGGGAAGTTATTCGTATAAAGCAATAACCAGGAGTGTTACTAGACAAGAGGCTTTTGCAACAAGAAACACACTGAATTTTAAGGGGTACTCCACTGGAAAAAAAATTTTTTTTTAATCAACTTGTGCCAGAAAGTTAAACAGATTTGTAAATTACTTCTATTAAAATGTTTAATCCTTCCAGTACTTATCAGCTGCTGTTATGATCCACAGGAACTTCATTTCTTTTTGAATTTCCTTTTTGCCTAACCACAGTGCTCTCTGCTGACACCTCTGTCCATTTTAGGAACTGTCCAGAGCAGGATAGGTTTTCTATGGGGATTTGCTCCTACTCTGGACAGTTCCTAAAATGGACAGTGGTGTCAGCAGGGAGCACTGTGGTCAGGCAGAAAGGAAATTCAAAAAGAAAAGAACTTCCCCTGGAGTATACAGCAGCTGATAAGCACTGGAAGGATTAAGATTTTTTAATAGAAGTAATTTACAAATCTGTTTAACTTTCTGGCACCAGTTGATTTGAAAAAAAAAAAAAAAAAAATATATATATATATATATATATAGTTTTCCAGTGGAGTACCCCTTTTAAAGACAAACGCAACAGGTCCATTAGGACTGAACGATAAAGTTGAAATGGCTGTATGCTTTTAATAACGAGTTCCATGTACATTTATGTCCGTATTTATATATATATATATATATATATATATACACACACACATTTTTTAATTGCTTTATGCGAAGTTCTTCCCAATTTTCACGTCACTAGTCACGTGGTGCTAATAAAATAGTCGGTGATTGGTTTAGGTTTAATTACCTGTACCTTAGTATCGCTAGCTAATAGCAGGTTTGAGGCCAAAAGAAGCACTATCCAAGTGCGAAACGGCTGCTGTCACTGCCTATATGTGTGAGTATTCTTAATAAAGAAGACTTATGAAGACATTCCGGTGAGTTTTTCTACCTTTATCTATTATGTTTAATATTATGCTGATGTATTTAAGCTTTTTACTAAGACAGTGTATCGGAGTCTATGTAGCTTTTTGTGCCCTGGAACCAAGGGTGCTATATAAATAATATTAATAATAATAATTAATTAGAATTGGAATCATAAAATACTAATTGCAGTCAGTGTATCTATCATGTGTGGTACTGTCTACTGAGCTATCACATCATAGCCTATTGTGTGATATTTTCTGATGAGCTAAGGTGTATCTCTGTGTTTTCCAAATAGTGTGTCTCCAGCTGTTGCAAAACTACAACTCCCAGCATGCCCGGACAGCCATGCTGGGAGTTGTAGTTTTGCAACAGCTGGCGACTCACTGTTTGGAAAACACTGGTGTATCTGAATCTATCATGTTTGAAATTCATATTGTGCATCTAAGCCTATTATGTATAATACTATGCAGATGTATTTATGCTTTTTACTAAGCCAGTGTATCTGAGTCTATGTAGCTTTTTGTGCCTTGGGACCAAGGGCGCCATATAAATGATCAATAATAATAATAATAATAAATACTAATTTTGTCAGTGTATCTAAGTCTATTGTGTGATACTGTTCCCTGAACTTGTTTATTCAAGCTTCCTATGTGTGTCTGTAGAACTTGTGTATCCAATTGTATCATTTGTTACACTGTCTGCTAAGCCTGTTCTAATCCTATCCTGTGTGATACCAACAGTTCACCTGATGTATCTAAGCCTATCACGTGTGATACTGCCTCAGGAAAATGCCCAGTTTTACAAATTGACTTCATACAAAGTCTACATATAGGAGAACCATAACACTCAGTATTAATTTAGGGCAACATCTGTTCTTGCCATCCTGGCGCCACGGACACGTTGCCTGATCTTGTTTTGCTGTGTCTGACATGAGTTTTCATGTTCAGTTCTTCTTGCCTGAGGTTCCAGTTACAGAGTCATCTACATTCAGCCTCACAGAGCGGCATTATTTTGATTGGGTTCATTTACAGACTGGGTGCGGTTACCTGCGCTGCCGCACCACTCCCTGAGCCAGTTCCTGAGCCAGTTTGTCTACATGCTTACCAGTCTGGAGCTAATGGAGACCTGAGGAATCTGTACCCAGAAGCTGCAAAACACTGTTATTAAACCGCCTGCAAGTCACCTATGATGCAAAACTGCAGTAACTGGACACGAGCCGGGGATCTGTGTTTTCCCTAATAAGGATCAGAGATAATTTATAAAACAATTATTTGGCCAATTGAACTGAGAAACAGCAGAGTAATAATCCCCCATAATAATAACCATTTACCTAATATACATCATACTTGTGTCTGACCAATAGAGTAGCAAATCGTAAAGAGCATTTCCATGTTATAGAGGTTACAGTATAAAATGTATCTACATAAGCAACATAGTCACTTTGTATACATATATCTTAATTATCCTGTTCTGATCCTGGGTCAGGGCCTGCTCCACCCATAGGCAAGATAGGCAGCCGCCTAGAGCGCCCTCTTGATGGGGGAGCCATTCTGCCCCACAAGAAAGTTATTTCTCCAGGTCCTGACAGCCGCAAAACGTTGTCATCCCTGTAGTAAGGCGGGGGTTTGTTACAGTGTGTCACCCCAGTAGTAAGGAGATGACATGAGGAGGAGGTTTGTCACAGTGTATAACCCCAGAAGTAAGGAGATTACATGAGGAGGAGGTTTGTTACAGTGTGTCACCCCAGTAGTAAGGAGATGACATGAGGAGGAGGTTTGTTACAGTGTGTCACCCCAGTAGTAAGGTGGAGTGTGTCAATGGGAGGAGTCAAGGGGGCGGAAAAATTTGCTTTTGCATAGAGTGGCAAAAATCCTTGCACCAGCCTTGTCCTGAGTTACATCCTCTATATCTTTTATTTAAAAAATATAAAACATTACAATAATAATAAATAACAACACAATAACAATAATACAAAAAACATACACCTGTACAATATATACAAACGTGAGTCCATATTAGTCCATAAATGTCCATCAAAGCATTTTCTGGTCCAGCCTCATTCTCACCAAACACACCGCTATAATAATAACCCTACACGTGTAAACTACATACTACTTTATCATAATATAATAATAATCCTACCCATAAAAACAACAATAATAATAATGATAATATCAATAACCATAATAACTAAAGTAAAATCCCCATTTCCGTTGCATTTTCCTCCCCCAAAATAATTAATCTGTGTCACAAACCACCAAACACCACAAACGGAAACCACAATCTTGGATTATATTCCAGAGCTGCACTCACTTTTTCACTGAAGTCCCTGTGTACCTACATTATATGTGTTCATAGGGGGGAATTCTCCAATGAATCCACAGCACAATGTGCAGCAAAATCCACACGTGTGTGCGAAAATTCACAATGTGTGTGGAAAAATGACTCCACATCTGAATACACCCTGGGGGTATGTGCAGACAACATGGTTGGGCTAATTTTTAAGACTCAAAAAACATCCTTTTTTTTGCCATTTGGAATTTAATGCAGTATTTTTTTTTTTTTTAAAGTACTTTCAGCCATTAAAGGGGTTATCCGGTGGAAGTGGGGAGGGTTTAAATGTATGCCCATGGTGTGTTAGATAAAGAAATAAACCTTAACTCACCAATGTGTCGTACTGATGTTATGTGAGTCACTGGCAAGGCGGGATATCGGGATATTGTTGCGGCCAGTGATTCACTTTAGTGGCAGTATGACATTCCGGGCCCGGGCATCACACTGTAGCTCAGCAAGAGGATCGCATAGGGGGACCAGAAGAGGACACCGGAGGCCCCGCGGGAGTGCTGGTGGGGAATAAAGCTTTATAGGAAAACTTTTACTAACACCCCCCCCCAACCAAATAACCCCTACTCCGGGGTGTCTCAGGGTACTCCGGCCCTGAGACATCCCTAAGATGTCTAAGAGGCCCTAAGATGTCTCACCGCGGGGGTCCCGCCGCTGGTGACCCCCGCAATCTTGTATTCACCACCCACCTGTTTAAACTGCGGTGCCAGCTCACAAACAGGGGATAAGGGGATAAGATGTCTCAGGGCCGGAGTACCCCTTTAAGCTATAGTCCAAAATACATACCAAATGTTCGCAAGTAAATGGATAAAAAAAGTTGTCCTGCCATTTAATTTTACAGCATTAAAATTTACAACCATTAAAATCAAAGTATGTGACAGTAGAGTGCAGCTTTCCACTGATCAGCACAACTCTTTGGGAGGAATAAATCTAGTTTTTGAATTTTTTTTTGGCTGTAAGACAGCCCAGTAGCCTGTGGGGGAGATGTATCAATAACGGTCTTGGCTAGATCATTTTTGTGGTTTGTCTAAATGCTTTTTTTTTTTGGCGGTGCTGCTCCATATTGTCGCAGTGACCATGATAGATTTTGCACAGTTCTGCACCCAGATCATTTTCTACCCTGCTTTCAGATCATGTCTATCCTGCTTCTAAGGCTAGGATTCCACTTTTTTTTTTTTTCCTACATTTTTTTTCGCAGAAAAAAAATGCCAGAAAAAACGCCAGTGCAGTTTCCTGCATCTGACGTTTTTTTGGCGTTGAGTGGAAATTGCATTTTTGGATACCAAAAAAAAAAAAAAAAAGGATGCAGTAGGGATGGGATTTTTTTTATTTAGGTAGTACTACTACTCCCAGCATGGAACAGACTGTTCCATGATGGGAGTAGTAGTACCTGTACTAATAGACATATCGCCCCGGGTGTGACACTCCTGACATCCAATGCGATCGTCCTATCTATTGCAGAGATGTGGAGCGGCTCTATACAGCGCTCGCATCTCTGCACTATACTCCGGGCCGGCCAGTGGTGTGAACAGAAATTCACCTCACTCATTCATATTTTCCGCCCAGAGTGGTGATTGGCCGGATGGTTGTAGCCAATCACAGCTCTTAGTGGGAAATATTAATCAGTGATGTTCTATTCACATCACTGGCCGGAGTATAGTTAAGAGATGATAGCGCTGTACAGAGCCGCTCCTCATCTCTGCAATAGATAGGACAATCGCATCGAGTGTCACTCCTGACACCCTCTGTGATCCTCCTATATAATGTATAGATGCGGCAGCTCTTCTATGGTCCCCTGCACTGACGGATATATACACCTATTCATATTTCCCGCAGAGAGTTGTGATTGGCTGGAACCATCTGGCCAATCACAGCTCTCCGCGAGAAATATGAATAGGTGTATATATACGTCAGTGCAGGGGACCATAGAAGAGCTGCCGCATCTATACATTATACAGGAGGATCACAATGGAACCCAGGGCGATCTGTCAATTAGTACAGGTACTACTACTCCCATCATTGAACAGTGTGTTCCATGCTGGGAGTAGTAGTACTACCTAAAAAATGTAAAAAAAAATAAGAAAAAAAGTGAAAAACACACACACACACACACACACACACACACTACATTTTTATTATTGCTGGCTACACACATAAATTGATCCCTGTTTAAAAATTTATAAAAATGTTGTTTTGCAAAAGATAAATTTAGTTAAATACAATTTTTTCCATAACTACTGTATCTTTTTTATAATATTTTTTTATGGTACCCTAAAGAAATTGTATTAAAAGGCATCTCCATCACTTTTTGAATCGCTGAAGTCCAAAAAAGAATTAAAACCGCCTGCAAAAATGCCAAAGGAGTAGTAATATTTTTTAGACCGGGTCAGGAGGTGGTCTAGATTTGCAGTTTTTTTTTTTTTTTTGCACTATTTGCAGAAAAATAAAAAACATGCAGATAATAAATTTGTGACCACTGCATCCCTCACTTAAAAAAATGGTCTAGCAACACCAAAAGGTCAAAATGACGGAATTTAGAACTTATAAAAAAAAAAGAAACACAAAAAAAATCCAGCAATTAGCGTGAAATGAAATAAAGAGTAAGCTCCGTGCAAACATTGTTGGAAGATTTCAGCTCTGGAGATTGTCAATGCAGCTCTGGAGTATTTAACAGATCCAGATGGGTCCTTGTGGCTTCTCTCCACTCTGCAAGCACTAAGTGACATACCTTTCCCTAACTGTATATAGGGAGAGACCTGTTAGGACGGGAAGCAACCACAGAGATCCACCCTACTGATTACTTACCATGGTCCCGTTAGATTTACTGTAAAACTACAAGCATTTCAGAGTAATTCCTAGTGCGCCAGGATCATGTTGCCTGCACTAGTTATATGCTTCCCGTGGTTTCAGCAGCATAAAACTGGTGACCGCTTCCTTTTAAGGGGGTATTCCGGTGGTGCAACATTTTTTCCATTTGATTTATGAAATATAACCCCATACTCATCCGACCTGACCCCCTGCAGCTACTGTTCACACGGATCACAGTCCTCAGTTACTTTCTGAGGTAGGTCACCTCTTTAGACAGCGATTGGCATAGTAGGGAGTTCCTGTGTGTACAACATGGGACAAGAAGCAGAAAGCAGTGTGAGGGCGAGAGCAGTGAGGATCAGGGGCCATCAGGGGTTTCATAGTAAAACAGAACTTTTTCTTACAGTACCTCATCTGTCCTAATGTTGTGTCTGGAATTGCATGATAGTCCCATTGACATGAATGGAACCATGTATTAAAGCCAAACATGACCTAAGGACAGGCCTGGTGCTGTTTTCTATAATACATCTTTAAGTGTAGAAAAGTAGATGCAAAATTCTCTACACAATGGTTTCCAATCAATCCTCCTTTCCATGATGGGTCCTAGGTGCCACCTGCCCCTTCTTGTCAGCTGAGAGTATATGTGCTTTTGGCTCATACAGAATGAATACTCTCCATGATATTGTTGAGTAGCCAGTTTTCCCTTTTACTTGCTCTAAGCCTATGTAAATGAATTGCAAAACGAAGGATGAAACCCATGGAGGTAGCAGCTATGTAAAGCAGTAAATTTCTATTGTGTTGCGTTATTATTTATACTTATCCCAAATGCTTCTCCTGAGAGCCCTTCATGCTGCTGAAGTGTTTGCATGACATACTGCAGGCTGCAGCCATTCATTTCAGTAAGACAAGCAGAGAAAACACGGAGAATCATAGCGCGTAACATTTGACTCAGGGGCATATGCAGGGAAGTGGGGAAGGAGTTTAAAAAATAATGATAATTCCACCACACCATGAGCACATATTATCACAATACTGTTACTAAATAAAAAAAATACTATACACAGACCAATATTCTCCGATACAGCAGCAGGTACCAGCCCCACATGGTTTCTAAAGTCTGTATCAGTGACATCCAGACAACTTCTTCCAGCCTAACTCATCTCAGCAGAACTTGCCAGACAAATATCTTAAGCTCTGCACTTTTCCTGCATCCTCCCTACCTTTTCCCCATCTTTATTGTCCAAAACAGCAACAATGCCCCCTTGGTGTACTGTGTAGTAAGGAGGGTAGGTAAATGGGTTGGGAAGGGGGGATGAGTTAGTCTCCCCATTTGGTTAGTAAGTGCCACCAGTATGTATTTCCCTAGTATGTATGTACTGCAGTAGATAGTTTCCCTTGTAGTTAAGCCCCCAGTAGGTAGGTTTACCCTGTAGATAGCCCCCTGTAGTTAGTTTCCCCAGTGTATAGACCCCCAGTAGATAGTTTACCCTTGTACATTGGCCAAGGTAGGTACTTTTGCTGCTATAGATATGTGGTGGGCCAGTACAGGAGTTGCACCCCTGTACCCTTGCTGCCCTGTAAGGCAGACTCTATTCAGTGACTCCTGGGCCCCCCTTTTGTCTGTGTTCCCTAAGTAGTTAACTACCACCTGTGTTATCTATTGTAATGTATATAACTTTTCATATACCTTTAAGTAATGTTGCTAAGTGTTGTAACCAAGGAAGGTACCAGTGGCCATGTGACCTACAGGGTGACCTATGGGACCCCTTCAGAGTCTCCCCCATATAAACCCTGGGAGGAACTAGAGAGTCAGATTAGTTCTTGCTCTGCTAAGGGACAGTGAGGTCAAGTCCAGAGAGAGAGTGTCTAGTGTCCCGAGGAGGCCTAGAGCCTACCACGCATCCACAAGTCCACTACCCCACAGGTGAATGTCAAAACCTGGTAAGCTACAAACGGGGTGCAGTCTGTCTAGTTAGTCCCAGTCAAGTTAGTTAAGATTAATCTGTGTCAAGTCAGCGTGGTCCTGCATCAAATTATCCAAGTCCACAACAAGTGCCAGCAAGCCCTAAGGTCTCTAAAGTCGCTGGTCACCTCCGTGGGCCTAGCTAAACTGTTAAGACTGTTACACCTGTCTACCTCAGTAAAGCTGCCATTGTTCCGTAACTTGGTGTCGGAGTCATTATTTACCCCTGTGCCTAGCCCAGGATCCAGCGGTATAACTTTGGTGATGAAGAGGTTAAACCAAGCCCTGGCATCATGAACACAAGGGGTTAATGCCATCTGCCCTCATCACACCCTGACCACAGATATGCCCCCAGTAGGTAGGCTCCACACATAGATAGCCCCCCCAGGAGATAGGTTCCCCCGTTAGTTAGGTTTTCCCATCACCAAGAAAAAAAAAACCATAAAATAAAAACAAAACATACTCACCTCGGCTCCCCCCAGTCTACAGCACTCTTCTATGTCATGGCCGCAGGTAGTTTCATGCCTGCAACCACTGGAGGTTTTGCAGCATCTCTTCCTTCAGGACACTTATGACCTCAAGTGGCTAAAGTCAGAAAGCTGCCTATTGCCTAGAAGATGAGCGCTGCTTGTAACTGTCAGCACGTCTTTAGGACGAGTATACAGCTATAAACACCACTCACATAAGTCATTCACCATAGTGCTTAAGTGTATGGGATTCCTTGTGTACATTCAGATGAGGAATTTAGATCCTTACATCATTTCGTAGTAAATAATTCCAGGTATATCTGCTTCTAGGAAACCTGTGTGACAAAGACTATGACAAACACTATAGTCTCCATAGTAGATGCCACTTAGTTATCTATATGCTGGGAGTTGTAGTTCCATAGCAGTTGAGAACCATAGGTTGTTTAGCTTAAAATAAGGTACTTCTTTAGCTTGAAAACAATACCTGCTGTGTTATGCTGGGAATTGTAGTACCACAAAAGCTATAATGCATCACCTGGGATTGACAGAAGTAGTATAAGGTACATGTGTGGAATCACGCTGAGAATAGTAGTTCTACAACTACTCGCATGTTATATCAACACTGGTCGGTCGTCTCTCTTACGATATGTCAAGCTATGCTGGGTGTTGTAGTTTCACAACAGCTGGAAGTTGTGAGCACTTACCTTCTGATTCCCTGCACTGAGCTCCATCTCCTGGGTTGTCACTCTTCTACCTTCAGCACTTGCAGCAGAGAGACTGATCCATGCAACTTTAAGCGAGAGTTAAAACTCCTTGTAAAACTCTAGCAGCCAATCCCCGTCTCCAGGATCTGCCCATCACCCAATAGGACTCCAGACTGGGTGTCATTTACTCTTTTTCCCATCTGTTTGACCAGGGAACACCCAGACGGTGTGAGTGAGATCAGCAGCCCGGCAGAGAGCGGCAGCCCAGGAATGCCTGATTCACACTGTCTGCTCCATCAGCCGGACCCCAGGGCTGCGCAGCTTCCTGCACCATTTACTCTTCTTCCTTTAAAGGAATTACAGTCGCATGTGGTCAGCAATGGATTACCTGCTGTATGGCCGGAAATCAGGAAACAGAGCACGATGGGGGATGTAGTGCTCTCTGGTTCTCTAAGACTATATCACATATGATTAGGGTTGCCACCTTTCTTGCAAAAAAAATACCGGCCATGCTAATTTGCATAATTAGATATATATACATAACATCCCAGGATAAACATATGCGGAGGAAATTTTGTGCTAATATGATCCCTATAACTTATTTATTTCTTCTTATAAGGGCCTGTATGGGGGCTCACTTTTTGCCCCCGATCTGCATTTTGACCAGCACCATATTTGTTTTGATGGGACTTTTTGATCGCTTTTTTCTATTCAATTTGGGAGTTGCAGTTAGTTACTAACTACAACTCCCAGCATGCCCTCATACAGCCTGTGGCTCAGCAGCTGCCCCAAACGAAAACTACAACTCCTATCATGTTGGACTATATAGTAGTATATAGTATAGGTCAGTGTTTCCCAACCGAGGGGCACCTCAAGCTGTTGTAAAACTACAACTCCCAGTATGCCCGGACAGCCAACGGCTGTCCGGGCATGCTGGGAGTTGTAGTTTTGCAACAGCTGGAGGCGCACTGGTTGGGAAACACTGGTATAGTATATGGTGCAACATTTCAGGAGTTGGAGGATTGGTTATATAAATACCGGCCATTGCATTGCCGGTATTTTTAATATAAAAATACCGTCAGGGTGGCCATAATACCGGCTGTGCCGGTAAAATACCAGACAGGTGGCAACCCTACACATGATAGGCTTAGATACAGCAACTCAGTAGACAATATTGGACATGACAGGCTTTCATACAGAAGGACACATGATAGGCTTAGACGAAGGAGAAAATGGGAAAGAGATGGGGTGCTCCCTAGTGTAGTATTTACGGTAGATAAAAAAGACACTGTGAAATCCCCACAGCGACAGACAGCACACAGGAACTCCAGCCGGGACTACAGAACATAATTTTGTGGACCTGAGGAAGGCGCGAGTGTGCGCCGAAACGCGTTGTCCCCCCTTTTCTTCTGACTTCTTTTTCAATAAAAATTAGTCCTGTGAACTTGCTGGCTTATGATCTCCTTCATTTTTATTCACACCTGTATACAGTAGCGCTCCTAAGAACCCCCCTATCTTTTGCATTCTCCTCATTGCCATGATAGGCTTAGATACACCTCCTCAGCAGACAGTATTACGAATAGGCTTATATATGCTGGCTCGGCAGACCGCATCACACATGAGATGATGAGATACAATTAAACAATGACACATAATGGCTGAGAGGACAGTATTAAACACAATAGGATAGGCTACAGTGCACACATGATAAGCTTAGATACAGAAGCTCAGCAGACAGCATCACACATGACAGACTCATTTACAGTATAGTAGCTAAGTAGCTACAGTATCAAATATGATCGGCTTAGATATAGAAAATATGTATCATGCATACTAAGCTTAGATTTAAAGCCCAGCAAACAGTGTCAAACGTGATAAGCTTAGATACAGCAGCTTAACAGACAGTATCATACATGACAGGCTTATATATAGCAGCTCAGCAGACAGTACCATGTATGATAGGCTTAAAGGGGTACTCTGGATGAAAAAAAAAGGTTTACAACCAGCTGGTGCCGTGTCCAGAGCATAAGCAAATCCCCATAGCAAACCGTTCCTGCTCCAGACAGTTCCTGACACGGGCAAAGGTATCAGCAGAAAGCATTGTGGTCAGCCTGGAAAGAACTACACAACTTCCTCTGGAGCATTCAGCAGTTGATAAGTACTAGAAGACTTAAGATTTTACAGCTGTAAGATTTAGAAGACTGTATCAACCATGACAGGTTTATATTCAAACATGATAGGGTACGATGCAATAAATCAAGATACAATTAACAATACCCTGTAGACAGTATCATACATGATATGATTAGATACATCAGCTCAGCAGACAGTAATGCATGAGGACATCCAATGGCTCAGCAGACAGTATCACACACAACAGTGTAAAATACATTGGTTGCATACAGTGTCAAATACGATAGAGCAGCTCAGCAGACAGTATCAGATGTGATAGGCTTAGATACATGGATCAGCAGACAATATCACCCATGATAGGCTTAGATGCTGCTGCTTAGTAGATAGTATGACACATGATAGACTTAGAAGCAAGAAGTGAGGATCGAAGATCCTCGGAAAAACGCAGTGCTCCAAAAGCGCTCCTTTTCAAGGTAAATAATAGCCGTAGGTCTGGTGTTCAATAAAGCAGTGAATACTTTATTCATGCAAGAAGATGCAGGGATAACGCGTTTTGAGGGATGGAGACCCCCTCTTCGTCAGATCCAATGCCAATGATAGACTTACATACACCCCCTCAGAAGGCAGTGTCACAAATAATATCAGCAGACAGTATCACCATTTTACCATTTGATATACAGTTGAACCAAATTTTACACACAGCTGACTGGGAACAACCATCATCTTATGTCAAACTTTATATTGTCCCTATATCCCGTCCCCCCCCATATCCCGTCCCCATATCCCATCCTCATATCTAATTCTCATATCTTATTCTCATATCCCCGTCCTCATATCCCATCCCCATATGCCGACCTCATATCCTATCCTCATATCTAATCCTCATATTCTGTCCTCATATCCCGACCTCATATCCTGTCTTCATATCCCGTCCTCATATCTAATCCTCATTTCTAAACCTCATATTCTGTCCTCATATCCCGACCTCATATCCTGTCTTCATATCCTGTCCTGATGCTATCCAGATCCTTCTTGAGCTCTCGTTTTCAGGATCAAGTATGATTCACGTTGTAAAAAAAAAAATAATTTGAAAATTTCGATTCGGCCAATTCGACGATTTAAAAAAAAAGAAAAAAATCTATCTGATCCGAATAAATTCTCAGCAAATTTTTATTAGGAATGTAATTTAATATTGTGTTTATTAAAATGTGTGTGTTTGTCTTTTTTTTCCTCTATTTTTTAAGTTTTTTAGGTAGTACTACACTCCCAGCATGAAACAGACTGTTCCATGATGGGAGCTGTAGTACCTGTACTAATAGACAGATTGCCCGGGGTGTCACACCCAATGCAATTGTCCTATCTATTACAGAGATGGAGTGATACATTATACAGGACGATCGCGTCGGGTGTCAGAAGGGACACCGGCTGCGATCTGTCTATTAATGCAGGTACTACAGCTCCCAGCATGGAGCAGAGCGTGCTCCATGTTGGGAGCAGTAGTACCTGCAGTTGAGGACAGATCACAGCAGGGGTCACTCCTGACACTCAATGCGATCGTCCTATCTATTGCAGAGATGCGAGCGCAGGAGAAAGCCGCTCGCATCTATACATTATACAGGACAATCGCAGGAGTGTTGCTAATAAGGAAATTCATTGTTTCGAATCAAGTCGAAGTTCAGAATCGATCAGAATAAAATTTTTCATGAAATTCGGGAAAAATTCTACTTTGTGCGATTCGATTTGTTCATCTTTATTCCCCACTATAACTAACAATACACTCTAAACCTAAAAACTGCAGGACAGAGGTGTCGCTATTTTGGTATGTTCTAACATGGTGGATAAGCCTCGGTGATCCTTTGCCAGACTTCACTGACCAGATATGTTCCCTGAATCCTGTATGTAGGGGTCTAATTGTGCTGCCTATATAAAACAGGCCACAATTGCAAAGAATGACATAGACAATGAATTTAGACTTGCAACAAATGCAGTCATTGATCTTGAAGTCTACACCTCCTAGCGTCACCAGCTTACATGGACGAAAGTGGGAGCACCAATTACAAGAACCGCACTTGTGATTGGCGCTCAATGTGGATTTAGACAACTAGTTCCCAGAACAAGAACATTTAAAGCGACTGCTGGTGAGCTCATCGCTTAAACATTTGCTCTTTCTGAAAGATACAATGGGTCTCTCTAATCTGGCAACTCCAACTGTAGGGTCTTTTTGGATTAAAAGCCAATTTTTGTATGTGCCTTTTTTTAATTTTTTTTACGTGAATCATACTTGATCCTGAAAACCAGAGCTCAGGAAGCATCTAGATTGAATGATAAGGTGGATTTTAGTATATGTTTATAACTTCTCTATGATCTTCTTCTATTTGGTTTTTTATTACCTATTGTTACCCACCTGTCCTGCTCACGTCACTGGGGGCAAGTACTTCAGTGCAGAGATGCAGGAAGTGGGCAGGTCTGTAGAAGCACCCGTGTTGTGCAAAACAGCATTGTTACCTGTTTGTTTGTTGCTGTAAGAAGTCCTGCGTCTTCCCCTCCCGTTGGATACTGTATCCCCAAGTTTGAAAATAAAAGACTGTATTTTGCATCAAACCGGTAAGTTGCCGCTGTTTTTCCTCTCTTGCATTTACTTATATGGATTGCTGTTTGTTTGGCTGAGCACCACCGGGGGACCTGCAGCGGTTGCAAATATATGGATGCCCGTTTGATCAAGAGTGAGGGTTAGTGGTGGTGCCGACATTTCTCTTCCTGCCTGTTGGAATTTATTTTTATTTGACATATAAGTAACATGCAGGGGTCAAGTCCTGGGGTAAAAAGTATGGGAACTCACCCAAGATTTCCACTCAAGGGCTGCCCCTGCCAATGGGAATGGTGTTCCTGCTGTGGAAAAAGTGCAGGAACTCAGTTCCCCACACGTTCCAGCAGGACTTGAGCTCTGGTAACGTGACCAAGTATTATCGAAATATCTCCAGCTGTACGGAAGTTATGCTGGAACATACATTTCCCACAAATTTGCACTGGATTTTAAACAAAAACCCTGACCCTCGCAAATTAGGGTAGGTTAGGGTTAAATTAACTATCCTATATTTTTAGTGGACATAAGTAACATGTGACCGAGTACTATCAAAATCTCTCCAGCTGTTTGGAAGTTATGCAGTAACATTTATTTCCTATAGACTTGTATGGGACTTTAAATAAAAACCCTGACTCTCACAAATGTGGGTGGGTAAGGGTTAAATGACCTATCCTAAGTTTGTTGTTGACATATAAGTAACATGTGTACCGAGTTTCATAGTAATAAATTTAACCGTTTGGAAGTGATGCTGCAACATACACACATACATACATGCACATTGGCCCTTATTTACTAAGAGTGTTGTGTAGGTTTCTTTGTGGGTTTTAATTCCCTACAATTTATTTTCCACGTTATTTACTAAGGTTTCCCTACATTTTCCATTTTACCTACATTTTGCTTTTTTTTACACATGCTTTGATCTGTCGGGTTTTCCTCAGCTCAAATCCACCACATTTTCTGTGGAAACCTTAGTAAATATGTTGAGATTTTGTGAAAGTGTCAGGAACACGCCCCTTTTCGGTGACCACCCCCCTTTTTGACGACCACGTCCCTTTTTTGGGGTTTTCATAGCAAAATGGAGAGTTAGTCAGGGTTTTTTCAATTCTGGCACAAATTCTGGGGTGGACAGAATTTCTGGCGCAATGCACCAGAATCTGGCTCACAACCCGACAAACATGTTCGGTTTGCAATAGTAAATGAGGGCCATTGATTTTTATATATACTAGCTGAGTACCCGGCGTTGCCCGGTTTTTCCTTCCTAATTCTTGTTGGGGAGGAAAATCAACAAAGGAGGAAGCTTTTGACTTCATATCCTGTCCTCATATATTGTTGTCATATCCCAACCCCATATCCTGTCCTCATATCTCAACCTCATATCCTGCCCTCATATCCCGACCTCATATTTATTCCTCATATCTTGACCTCATATCCTGACCTCCTATCCCGTCCTCATATCTTGACCTCATATCCTGTCCTCCTATCCCGACCTCCTTTCTCGACCTCATATCCTGTCCTCATATCCCGTCCTCATATCCCGACCTCATATCTCGACCTCCTATCCCGACCTCCTATCCCATCCTCCTATCTCATCCTCAAATCCCGTCCTCATATCCCGACCTCCTATCTCGACCTCCTATCCCAACCTCATATCCCATCCTCATATCCCGTCCTAATATCCTGTCCTCATACCCCATCCTCATATCCCGTCCTAATATCCTGTCCTCATATCCCGACTTCATATCCCGTCCCCACATCCTGTCTTCATATCCCAACCTCATATACCATCCTTATATCCCGTCCTCATATCCCGTCCTCATATCCCGACCTCATATCCTGACCTCATATGCTATCCTTATGTCCCATCCTCATATCCTGTCCTCAGGTGGGAGTGATTTGCGATGAAAATATAGTAAGCTGAAAATAGAAGGGGACGTGGCTTAGTGAGATGGGGTTTGCTTGCAAGCCGGATTGACACATTCACCAGGAGTTGCAGAGCGGAACTTATGTGGGAACATACATTTCCCATTGATTTGCATGGGACTTTAAACAAAAACCCCGACCCTCACAAATGGGGGTAGTTAAGGGTTAAATTAACTATCCTATATTTTAAGTGGACATATAAGTAACATGTGACCAAGTATTATCGAAATATCTCCAGCCATTTGGAAGTTATTCAGTAACATATATTTCCCATAGACTTGTATGGGACTTTAACCCCTTAAGGACCAGGCCCATTTTGGTACCCCAAAGGGGTACTCCGGCGCTTAGACATCTTATCTCCTATCCAAAGGGGTTAAATATGTGGGTATTTATTTTTTTGTGTTTATGTCAGAACCGCTGTAAAATCAGCCACCCCAGTGCAAATCACCAATTTAGGCCTCAAATGTACATGGTGCGCTCTCACCCCTGAGCTTTGTTGTGCACCCGCAGATCATTTTACGTCCACATATGGGGTATTTCCGTACTCAGGAGTAATTGCGTTACAAATTTTGGGGGTCTTTTTTTCCTTTTACCGCTTGTGAAAATAAAAAGTATGGGGCAACACCAGCATGTTAGTGTAAAATTTTTAATTTGTTTACACTAACAGGATGTGTAGCCCCCAACTTTTCCTTTTCATAAGGGGTAAATGGAGAAAAAGCCCCCCCAAAATATGTAGTGCAATTTCTCCCGAGTACGGAAATATCGCATATGTGGCCCTAAACTGTTTCCTTGAAATATGACAGGGCTCTGAAGTAAGAGAACGCCATGCACATTTGAGGACTAAATTAGGGATTGCATAGGGGTGGACATAGGGGTATTCTACCCCAGTGATTCCCAAACAGGGTGCCTCCAGCTGTTGCTAAACTCCCAGCATGCCTGGACAGTCAGTGGCTCTCTGGAATTGCTGGGAGTTGATGTTTTGCTATGGCTGGAGGCTCCATTTTGATAACACTGCTGTACAATTTTCCTTTTTATTGGGGGGGGGGGCAGTGTAAGGGGGTGCATATGTAGTGTTTAACCCTTTATTTTGTGTTAGTGTAGTGTTTTTAGGGTACATTTGCACTGGCGGGCGTTTACAGTGAGTTTCCCGCTAGGAGTTTGCGCTGCGGCGAAAAATTTTGCGGAAGGGCATGCTGGAAGATGTAGTTCTGCAACAGCTGTAGGTACGCAACTACAACTCCCAGCATGCTGTGACAACTGTTTGCTGTTTGGACATACTGGGATTTGCAGTTTTGCAACATCTGGAGGGCCACAGTTTAGAGACCACTGCACAAACTGTGGCCCTCCAGATGTTGCAAAACTACAAATCACAGCATGCCCAGACAGCAAACTGCTGTGTGGGCATGTTGGGAGTTGTAGTTTTGCAAGATCTAGAGGGCCACAGTTTAGAGAACACTGTGCAGTGATCTCCAAACTGTGACCCTCAAGCTGTTTCAAAACTACAAATCCCAGCATGCCCAAACAGCTGTCTGGGCATGCTGGGAGTTGTAGTTTTGCAACATCTGAAGGTGGTAGGTGGTCAACATCTGTACAGTGGTCTCAAACTGTAGCCCTCCAGATGTTGCTAGGCAACTCACCGGCTTCCATAGGATCCAGGGAGCTGCTTCCCTGACTTCCCCGTTCTGCCCAGCCTACAGTGGGTGGGCAGAACGGGGAAACCGAAAGTTAACCCCCCCGCCCCTCGATCTGCTATTGGTGGTCGCTTCTAGACGACCAATAGCAGGGATAGGAGGGGTGGCACCCCTACCAGCTCACTCCTATCCCTTCAGGGGGATCGTGGGTGTCTTGGACAACCCCGATTCCCCTTATTTTCCGGGTCACCGGAGACCCGTATGACCCGGAATCGCGGCAAATTGCCTGTGTGAATTCACCGGCGATTCACAGAGATCTCCGACATGGAGTGGTCTGATGACCCCCTGGGCATTTGCACAGGGTGCCTGCTGATCGATATCAGCAGTCACCCCAGTCCGGTCCCCGCCCAGCACACGGTGGGGACTGAAATTCCCACGGGTGCCCACATACGCCCTTGGTCCTTAAATACCAGGGAGCTAGGACGTAAGCGTACGTCAGTGGTCCTTAACTGGTTAAACAAAAACCCTGATCCTGGCAAATGGGGGTGAGGGAGGGTTAAATCACCTATCCTATGTTTGTTGTTGACATATAAGAAACATGTGTGGCAAGTTTCATGTTAATATCTTTAGCCGTTTGAACATGATGATGGAACATATACACATACATACACACATACACACAAAGACACACACACACACATTGATATATATATATATATATATATATATATCAGCAGAAAATCAGCTACAGAAAATCTATTGTAAATTCTGCAGCAAAAGGAGTTTTATAATGCTTTGGCATTTATAATGCAACTCGGTGAGGTTTGTATGTACTTTCTCTTTGCAGATTAATTTACACTTTAAGGGCTCGTTCACACAAGTGGATTTTTGTGTGGATTTTCCAGCTGATCTGCTGCTTTTTATTTTCTGCTGCTTATTTTATCATTGACTTACCAGCAAAAAATAAACAGCAGAAAGCCGAAATATGCAAGAGCAAATCTGCAGCAGATCTGCAACTTGTGTTCCCACACTTAGGTGTATCGATATCTGGTTTAAAAATACAGGTAACACGATAATTTCATATTTTTTCCTCTGCTTGATCTTGGAAAGCAAACACCATAAATTTAAATATATTTCCTTTCTTTTGCTTGAGGGTTGTTTCATGAAGCCAAAATGTTGGGCTATAAAACAATTTACATGCATTTGCGGTGTCCCGGAACAGAACCTGATCCTGTCCCTTTGTCTAGAGTCCCCACAGCCAGAGTCCCTCCATGACAATAGGGCTCTCCCTTAGGACTAACCCCTAGTCGCCTCATGTAAATGTTATTTAATGTACAAATAAATATATATTTGATATTATAAGATGTTATCAATTAATACCTCTGTATAGGACCTTGGAGGTCATCATCTCATCAGTATCAATTCAAGCTAGGCCCAAAGCCTAGGAATCCGCAGCCGCTAAACGTGAGTTACTGAAAGCTCAAACTACTGAATTCTGTGTGACTACTAGAAACTCAAATCTCACAAATCAACAGGCACCAACCTAGGCCTACTCCATGCCCAGAGGCCATTAATTTTGTAGTGAGTGTCAATCCTTCAGTTTCACAATCAAGGCTCACTAATGTTTCATGGGACACTGCTATTCATCCCATGAGAGAGTCCACACCTCTCGCTCCTCGCTATATGTCCCAAAGCAGGAAGCAGTCAGACAGGCAAGGATGGGAATCACAAAGATACCCTGTGTAAAGCTGTTTATTTCTTTTGCTTGTATTAATTTTGTTTTTTCAACAGACTGTTCTGTCCCTGATATCACCTGTACAAGAAGAAAAGTGCCTGACAGGATTATGCCATGAAAGTTCCTCGTTTAGCAACGCAACCACTTAAGCTTTTTGCCCGGCCTCTGGCCGAGAGACTCCTTGCCCGAGGAGATCCGTGTAAGTTTGTGCCCGGCCTTGGTAGAGCCGTGATGTTTTGGGACTCATAACACAGGTGGACTGTTGATCCTTGTGTGTCTGTTTACTGTAAATATCCACACAGTGTGCAAAAGTGTACACCTTGCTATCAGGTAAACATTACCTGGAGTATCTTTATGTTGTGCTGCTATTATGTATCCTTAGTGTGCTAATAAATAAAATGTCTGCTGACATCAAATGTCAACACTGTGTAGAGTGCTATTGTACAGAAGTATCAATTCCTGTTCACAAGATGCATATTTTCTTTCAGGTGTTATAGTGGTTACTTTAAAGGGGTATTCCGCCCCTAGACATCTTATGTGCGTAATGATGGGCGATACGGGGGACGGAGCAGCGTGATGTCATGGCTCCGCCCCTCGTGACATCACGGCCCGTCCCCTTAATGCAAGTCTATGGGAGGGGGCGTGACGACCGCCACGCCCCCTCCCATAGACTTATATTGAAAGGGGCGGGCCGTGACATCACGAGGGGCGGAGCCGTGACGTAACGATGCTCCGGCCCCTGTACCGCCCATCATTACGTGCAGAGCGAACTCGCTCTGTTCAGTAATGATAGCGCGGTGCCGCAGCGGGGATCCCAGGGCTCCCCAGCAGCGGGACCGCGGCGATCTGACATCTTATCCCCTATCCTTTGGATAGGGGATAAGATGTCTATGGGCGGAATACCCCTTTAAGGTGCCCTCCCAGCTCCTCTGGGAGTAACATTACTGCTACCTCTCACTAGCTCCTACTGAAACATTCCCATCAGATATCAAGACTGACTGCACTCATCAAATATAGTGTACACATAGTACATTTCATAACTTTACCTAATGTACTTTCCAATAAAATTCAGTACACATCACATAATTCCAAAATATACCTCACATAAGAAAAGAAAAAAAACTCAGCTTTAGGAACTGTAACATGCTATAACTCAGTTCCATACCACTGTTTATGCACTAACATTTGTTTTATTTTGTCCTTTATGTGTTCAGGATGCTCTTCCTGGCCAGAAGGTGCTCCTGTAGCTCAATAAAAATGCACGTATCCAGAAAGGTAACATTATGTAATTGTTGTCTAGTAAGAGTTCTAGGGGTAAGTGTGTAATACCTATAGACCCTAGTACCTAAGGCATTGGGCAGAAAGCCTCAGGCAACCCAATCCGCAACAAGTGTAAAACTCTAGGAAAAGTGAGGGGTAAAATAAATAGTTGATATATTTCAACAAAAAAGAAAAAAAACTGTGAGATCTGTTAAAGTATGTAGTAGCATCACTGTCATTATACATACTTTTAGTCGTGTATTAGTATTTGTCAGTAGAAAGAAAAAAATATATATGTGTCAGTCAAATGTTATTTGTTATAACATTTTCTGCATAGTCAATAGGTGTGTAATAAAGTAAAGTAAAATGGAGATACTAAAAGGATATAGCTAAATCCATACCATCCTGTTCGTGATCTACTCTCCAACACTCCTGTTGTATATCAGTTTTAGAGCTTGTATGGACATTCTAATATGGACAAGGACTCTTTGTTGGTATTCATCCAAAGCCTGATCAAGGACATTTGCAAATATGCCCAGGACTGTGTCTGGCCTTATGGTCATTTCGTCCCTCTGTCTTTGGGGACCTACGTCGAGGATGACTTATTTTAAGTAAGGGGGTTTGTAGTGTCCCAGAACAGGATCTGGTCCTGTCCCTTTGTCTAGAGTCCCCACAGCCAGAGTCCCTCCATGACAATTGGGCTCTCCCTTAGGAATAACCCCTAGTCGCCTCATGTAAATGTGTTTAACCCCTGAAGGACCAGGCCATTTTATACCTTAAGGACCGGAGCGTTTTTTGCAATTCTGACCACTGTCACTTTAAACATTAATAACTCTGGAATACTTTTAGTTATCATTCTGATTCCGAGATTGTTTTTTCGTGACATATTCTACTTTAACTTAGTGGTAAAATTTTATGGTAACTTGCATCCTTTCTTGGTGAAAAATCCCAAAATTTGATGAAAAAAATGAAAATTT
This sequence comes from Hyla sarda, assembly GCF_029499605.1. NCBI lineage: Eukaryota > Metazoa > Chordata > Amphibia > Anura > Hylidae > Hyla > Hyla sarda. Next base: position 130,484,657 of record NC_079194.1, on the reverse strand, counting down.
TGCATTTTTCTAACTTTGAAGCTCTCTGCTTGTAAGGAAAATGGATATTCAAAATATATTTTTTTGGGGTTCACATATACAATATGTCTACTTTATGTTTGCATCATAAAATTTATGAGTTTTTACTTTTGGAAGACACCATAGGGCTTCAAAGTTCAGTAGCAATTTTGAAATTTTTCACAAAATTTTCAAACTCACAATTTTTCAGGGACCAGTTCACTTTTGAAGTGGATTTGAAGGGTCTTCATATTAGAAATACCCCATAAAAGACCCCATTATAAAAACTACACCCCCTAAAGTATTCAAAAAAACATTCAGTAAGTGTATTAACCCTTTAGGTGTTTCACAGGAATAGCAGCAAAGTGAAGGAGAAAATTCAAAATCTTCATTTTTTACACTCGCATGTTCTTGTAGACCCAATTTTTGAATTTTTGCAAGGGATAAAAAGGAAAAAATTTTTACTTGTATTTGAAACTCAATTTCTCTCGAGTAAGCACATACCTCATATGTCTATGTTAATTGTTCGGCGGGCGCAGTAGAGGGCTCAGAAGGGAAGGAGCGACAAATGGTTTTTGGGCGGCATGCCGCATTTAGGAAGCCCCTATGGTGCCAGGACAGCAAAAAAAAAACACATGGCATACCATTTTGGAAACTAGACCCCTCAGGGAACGTAACAAGGGGTAAAGTGAACCTTAATACCCTACAGGTGATTCACGACTTTTGCATATGTAAAAAAAATATATATATTTTTTACCTAAAATGCTTGGTTTCCCAAAAATTTTACATTTTTAAAAAGGGTAATAGCAGAAAATACCCCCCAAAATTTGAAGCCCAATTTCTCCCGATACAGAAAACACCTTGCATGGGGGTGAAAAGTGCTCTGCTGGTGCACTACAGGTCTCAGAAGAGAAGGAGTCACATTTGGCTTTTTGAAAGCAAATTTTGCTCTGGGGCATGTCGCATTTAGGAAGCCCCTATGGTGCCAGAAGAGCAAAAAAAAACCACATGGCATACTATTTTGGAAACTAGACCCCTCGGGGAACGTAACAAGGGGTAATTTGAACCTTAATACCCTACAGGTGTTTCACGACTTTTGCATATGTAAAAAAATATATATTTTTTTTACCTAAAATGCTTGTTTTCCCAAAAATTTTACATTTTTTAAAAGGGTAATAGCAGAAAATACCCCCCAAAATTTGAAGCCCAATTTCTCCTGAGTACGGCGATACCCCATATGTGGCCCTAAACTGTTGCCTTGAAATACGACAGGGCTCCAAAGTGAGAGCGCCATGCGCATTTGAGGCCTAAATTAGGGACTTGCATAGGGGTGGACATAGGGGTATTCTACGCCAGTGATTCCCAAACAGGGTGCCTCCAGCTGTTGTAAAACTCCCAGCATGCCTGGACAGTCAACGGCTATCTGGCAATACTGGGAGTAGTTGTTTTGCAACAGCTGGAGGCTCCGTTTTGGAAACAGTGGCGTACCAGACGTTTTTCATTTTTATTGGGGAGGGGGGTTGTATAGGGGTATGTGTATATGTAGTGTTTTTTACTTTTTATTTTATTTTGTGTTAGTGTAGTGTTTTTAGGGTACAGTCGCACGGGCGGGGGGTTCACAGTAGTTTCTCGCTGGCAGTTTGAGCTACGGCAGAAAATTTGACGCAGCTCAAACTTGCAGCCGGATACTTACTGTAATCCTCCGCCCATGTGAGTGTACCCTGTACGTTCACATTGGGGGGGGGGGGAACATCCAGCTGTTGCAAAACTACAACTCCCAGCATGTACGGTCTATCAGTGCATGCTGGGAGTTGTAGTTTTGCAACCGCTGGAGGCTCCGTTTTGGAAACAGTGGCGTACCAGACGTTTTTCATTTTTATTGGGGAGGGGAGGGGGGCTGTGTAGGGGTATGTGTATATGTAGTGTTTTTTACTTTTTATTTTATTGTGTGTTAGTGTAGTGTAGTGTTTTTAGGGTACAGTCACACGGGCGGGGGGTTCACAGTAGTTTCTCGCTGGCAGTTTGAGCTGCGGCAGAAATTTTGCCGTACCTCAAACTTGCAGCCGGATACTAACTGTAATCCTCCGCCCATGTGAGTGTACCCTGTACGTTCACATTGGGGGGGGAACATCCAGCTGTTGCAAAACTACAACTCCCAGCATGTACGGTCTATCAGTGCATGCTGGGAGTTGTAGTTTTGCAACAGCTGGAGGCACACTGGTTGTGAAACACCGAGTTTGGTAACAAACTCAGTGTTTTGCAACCAGTGTGCCTTCAGCTGTTGCAAAAGCTACAACCCCCAGCATGTACGGACAGCGGAAGGGCATGCTGGGTGTTGTAGTTATGCAACAGCTGGAGGCATACTACTTTGGCTGGGGATGCTGGGGATTGTAGTTATGCAACAGCTGGAGACACACTGGTTTACTACTTAACTCAGTGTGCCTTCAGCTGTTGCAAAACTACAACTCTCAGCAGTCACCGACAGCCAACGGGCATGCTGGGAGTTGTAGTTATGCAACCACCAGATGCACCACTACAACTCCCAGCATGCACTTTAGCTGATTGTGCAAGCTGGGAGTTGTAGTTACACAACAGCTGAAGGTACACTTTTCCATAGAAAGAATGTGCCTCCAGCTGTTGCAAAACTACAAGTCCCAGCATGCCCATAAGGGCATGCTGGGAGTTGTGGTGGTCTGCCTCCTGCTGTTGCATAACTACAGCTCCCAGCATGCCCTTTTTGCATGCTGGGAGCTGTTGCTAAGCAACAGCAGGAGGCTGTCACTCACCTCCAACGATCCAGCCGCACAGGTCAGTCCCTCGTCGTCTCCGCCGCCGCCGCTGCTCCTGGGGCCCCGATCCCAACAGGGGCGCCGGGGATCGGGGTCCCCAGCACCCGGGGTGCACGTCCCGCACCCGCTCACGTCCTCCGGAAGAGGGGCGGAGCGGGTTGCGGGAGTGACACCCGCAGCAGGCGCCCTGATTGGTCGGCCGGTAATCCGGCCGACGAATCAGGGCGATCGTGAGGTGGCACCAGTGCCACCTCACCCCTGCTGGCTCCGGCTGATTGGGGCCGTCTCTGACGGCTCCGATCAGCCAATAATTCCGGGTCACTGGGTCACTGGAGACCCGATTGACCCGGAATCCGCCGCAGATCGCTGGACTGAATTGTCCAGCGATCTGCGGCCATCGCCGACATGGGGGGTCATAATGACCCCCCTGGGCGATATGCCCCGATGCCTGCTGAACGATTTCAGCAGGCATCGGGGACCGGCTCCGCTCCAGATGGTTGCGGGGGGGCCGGTAAAACACATGACGTTCTCATACGTCATGTGTCCTTAAGGACTCGGAAATGGAGACGTATGAGAACGTCATGTGTCCTTAAGGGGTTAATGTACAAATAAATATATATTTTAGATTTTATATAGGAATACCTCCGTATAGGACATTGGAGGTCACATGCCTTAAATTGGTTGTATCGTGGTTTAGGGACCTTTGGGTCATGTGATACCCAGAGTTCACTGGGTCAGGTCTGACAGGTTGTGCTGACCAATGAGCTTTGTCCCTCCCCCTTAATGTATAAGGGGCTGCCACCACTTAATTCGCTCTCTTGAGACCTGTACATGAAAATAATTTTGTGGACTAATACTGGTATCCACTCCCTAATTTAGACAACTCCCAAAGAGCATAAAGCAAATAGTAAGGGGGAGAAAATATTGAGGTGCTAATAAAACATAGCTTTTAATGTATAGATTAAAACACACTGATTAAACAATGTGTTTTAATCTATACATTAAAAGCTATGTTTTATTAGCACCTCAATATTTTCTCCCCCTTACTATTTACCTGTACATGAAAGCAAGCACATCTCATCATCTCATCAGCATCAATTCAAGCTAGGCCCAAAGCCTAGGAATCCGCAGCCACTAAACATGAGTTACTCAAAGCTCAAACTACTGAATTCTGTGTGACTACTAGAAACCCAAATCTCCTAAAAATAGTAGCACAGTGGCTAGCAATCAAAGCTCATTGATCCTGGAATCCCAGCAAACCTGTGAGGAACCTGTACCACGTTTCTCTCTCTCAAAGACTGTTCTGTTACATGCCGTTGCATAAAATACACAGTAAAGTTACTTCAAGTTCACTTCATAAAATCTGCTGTGGATATTCCATTATTTCTCCCTGCCGTTTGTGGGACGGTTGGCGGTAGGACCATTACATTGAGGAAACCTCACCCTGGCGTCACGACATTTAAGGGTTAACACCAATAGACCCTACACTATCACCAGCACCACCCAGACACCACACATTGCTTACATGACTCACATACATTTATTATGAGAATTAGGTACTTTTTTGGACATTTTTGTACCTTGTTTGAAAATTAGGCAGGACTTGATTTTATGAGAAAGGGATGTGGCTTGTGTGCTTACAGATATTCCAAATATCTCAAATAGCCAAGCCGCTGTGATAAATCGGGTTGATTTTTAGACTGTCTAGTCTAAGATTGTCTAACTCTTAGGCAGTATTAGTAGTTCCTGGCCATTGTTTGGCGTTATACTTGTGCTTTGTATGTTTGTTATGAAGTAAAAAATTCAGACATCCATTATCCTATGTATGAGGATTCCACAAGTGTATGGTAGGTGGGGGTAACAGGCAATTGAGAGAGGTTGTGCAAATATCATGTCCGTGACGCATGAAACAGGGTTGTGTATGTGGACTGACGTGTACAATGAGGGATGTAGTGTCACGTGGCAGGAGTGGTACAACCCTTATCTTTATATATTTTTCTACAAACCACTACTTCAAATAAGCTGTAATCCACACACAAGGCTCCAGTAAATAATACCTCAAAAGCCTCTATTAAGACTCTTCAGGAAAACAATGGAATCATAATAAGACCCGCGTACAAAGGCGGAAGTATAATAAACCAAAATAGTGAAGATTACCATCAGGAATCACTCCGCCTTTTAAGTGATGCCAAAACTTATCAGAAACTGCCAGGGGACCCTACTACAATATACAATGACCAGCTAACTAGTCTGGTACAAAGAGGAAAAGCAAGTGGGATTTTAAATAGAAAAGAAGCGGATTTTGTGCTACAGAAACATCCTCGGATAGCAGCCTTTTATCACATACCCAAAATCCACAAATCCGAAACAGAGCCACCTGGGAGACCAATCATATCAGGCATCAACTGCCTTACAGCGAACCTGTCTAAATACATGGATACCCACCTCCAAAAATATGCGGTCCAACTCCCAGCATACCTTAAGGATACTACCCACACTCTTTAAATCCTTAAGGAGGTAGTTTGGAAACCAGGGTATATCTTAGGCACACTCAACGTTACCTCTCTCTATACCATCATAGAGCATCAGAAAGGACGAGAGGCGGCCGAACATTTTATGAAAAAAGATAATGCACTGCCCCAAGAACAAGTAGATTTTTTTTTATAGGGGATTGCATTTCTTTTATTCTGCAACACAGCTACTTTTTATACCAAGACACTTTTTATCTCCAGACATGGGGTACCACCATGGGGACCAGATTTGCACCAGGATATTCGAACTTATACATGGGCCTCTGGGAGGAACTCACTATCCTCCCAGGGGTGGGCTTAGCGTCAAATCTGGTCCTCTGGCGGCGTTATATCGACGATATAATTTTTATATGCAACAGATCTGAATCACTTTTAAATGAATTTTTAATTAATTTAAATAAAAACGAGTTTTATCTAAGTTTTACTCCCACTATCAGTTTCTCAGAAGTATATTTTTTAGATCTGACAATTTTTATTGAGGGAAACAAGATACTAACTAAAACATAACGGAAAGCGACTGATAGCAACAGCTACATTGACTTAAATAGCTGCCATCTTCCAGTTTGGCTGCAAAATTTTCCTAGAAGCCAGTTCATCAGGCTTCGGAGGAATTGTACAAAGGTTGAGAATACAAAATGGAAGCAGAAGATCTCCAGAGAGATTTCCTACAGAAGGGAAATCAAAAAGATGTACTAGTAAAGACAGCAGAAAAAGTGGAAAATACTGACCGAGACACCCTCCTTGTAAAAAAACCAGAAGATGAACCCCAATGAGAATGTGGAAAATATAAAAATTCCAATAATCACTACCTTTAATAAACACAGCAATTATTTTAAAAAAATTGTGTCAAAACACTGGGAAATTTTGAGGGGGGACCGTATCATAATACAATTCCTACAGGAAAAACCATATTTAACCTTCAAAAAAACATCTAATATAGGGAATCAGGTGGTGCCCACTATAAAGAAAAGGGAAAATAAAGATCAGCCATCATCTTTCTTTCAGGAAGACGGCTTTTTTTCCATGCCGTTCCTGTAAGGGGTGTAAAAAAACAGCAAAGAAAAGATCCCCAGTGTATAAAGTGGAAAGCTGGGATGGGTCTTTTAAGTTCTCTATAAAGTCCCATATCAACTGTAAATCCAAGGATGTGGTGTACGGGATACAGTGCCCTTGTGGCAAGACATACGTAGGGAGAACGAAACGCCTCCTATCAACAAGAATTGGGGAACACATCTACAACATTGAACGTAGATTTTTGGGTCACCCCCTTTCAAAACATTATACGGAAAAGCATGATGCCTCTTTTTTTGGGGTATAGAAAAGGTTAAAAAACATTGGAGAGGGGGAGACCATATAGCGGCAATGTCGAGAGCGGAAAACCGCTGGATTTTTAACCTTAACACCATGTCTCCATTTGGTTTAAATATGGACCTGGAGTTGTTTGCCTTTCTCTAAAAAGCTCGAAAAAATAAATTAATTAATTAATAAAAAAAAAAAACAAGAAATGTGTCTCAATATAGCTGGCTATAGGAGGAAAAGAAAGGTTAGTAAAGAATAAGGCTATAGGGGAAAAGGAACTGCCAGTTTTTTGCTTAGCATTGCTCACTTTTTAACATATGACATTTTGGACACAATTCAGACTGGACGTTTTGGATAGATGCGTTTCCTATGCATTTTTTGTGATAACAGCTCAGGGCCACTGCATATATGAAATTTTAAATCAGGGAATCACGTTAGGGCACTTTAAATAATGTGCGTGACTGTTTTATGTGCAAAGAGACTATCCTGTGCATGCCACCTGATCATAGACTATATGCATTTTAGAATTGCAACCAAAATCGGGGATCCACTGGAGAAGTCCGCTGGACTATTGAGGGGAGATACACCGGACTACCAGGGGGAATCAGGTATAAATAACCGCAACCTGTCACCATCACTCATCTCTGACGAAGGTCAGAAACGCGTTAGATTGCTGTTTGGCCCTTGTGCCCTGCTGTAAGTGTGACGTCACATAGCAGGTTACAGATTGCGGTGTGTTCCTGACTAGCTAACAGCGTGGTAGCACCGGTGAGACGCTACTGGCCAGAGCAGATCTCCCTGTGCATATACCCGCTGGGACCCCCCGGACACTGTGTTTCTCTAGGATCTCGTCATCAGGACATCTTCTTCCATTCCCCGGAACTCTACCACTGCGGAATAACTGGGCATTTCCAGGACCGTGAACAAGAGCTACATGAACCAGGTACCCCGTAGGGAGAAAAGAAAAAAAAAAAGAAAAGAGCCAGTATCGCTACATCATACATGTGGATTTTTGTATTGCGATTATTGAACTAATAGGACTTACCTGAGTAGTGAACCTGAGAGTATAATACATATTGGGGAGCATGAGCAATGTTTAGTCTATACCCGCTCAACAGTCTGTGTTAAATTGATGGTGGCACAGTACTTGCAGGCAGTTTCTGAGGTTCCATATGTTTAATTACGTGGTGGTGCCTTAATACCATTCAAACACACGGAGTGTGGAATAGCGGACGATACAAGCACTATCTACATATTAATTTATAACCGATTTTTATTACAGTGTACACAGTGAGCACTGTCCCGAAGTATCCCTCCCTAGCGCTAATCAACAGTAACTACGAGCCTGCTAGTTTGTATCATAAGTAAGTTACAACATCGGCAAAGTGTAACTATTACAGGACGTTTTCAATGTGAGTCCTACCAATATTAACTGTGCATACATCATTAACTGTGTGTGAACTCATCTAAGGACTCCATCTATACATTTTATTTTGTTTCCTATTATCATCATTATCTTTTTTTCTAAAGGAGACCTCCACCCAAAATAAAAAAAAAGTTTCACTACATCAGAATAAAATCAACCTTATCTTTTTTTTATCCTCCACAGTGTCCCTTTTTCTCAGTAAGTACCTCAACCCACCTGCTATATTTCTCTTGTCTGGGTGCCGATACACATATTTATTTTTCAATTAGATTTGTAAATTACTTCTATAAAAAAATATTAATCCTTTCATTACTTATGAGCTTCTGAAGTTAAGGTTGTTCTTTTCTGGCTAAGTGCTCTCTGATGACACGTGTTTCGGGAACCGCCCAGTTTAGAAGCAAATCCCCATAGCAAACCTCTTCTAAACTGGGCGGTTCCCGAGACATGTGTCATCAGAGAGCAGTTAGACAGAAAACAACAACCTTTACTTCAAAAGCTCATAAGTACTGAAAGGATTAAGATTTTTTTAATAGAAGTAATTTACAAATCTGTTTAACTTTCTGGAGCCAGTTGATATATAAAAAAAAGTTTTTTCCTGGATAACCCCTTTAAACATCCGTTTCCTGTGTAAAAACGGATGTGTAATAACGGATGAAATGACGGGTGCTAAAGGCTGAATAATGTCCATCAAAATAAAGGGCATATTCATCCGTTAAGACCCGTTATAACATCCTTCATGTATAGCCGTTTTTCACCTCTGCCTACAGACTCCCGCAGCCGAGCCAAAAATGACACCAGATCTTTATTCTGTGGGTTCATACGGTTACAAGGATACCTAATTTATATAGGTTTTATTTTATTTTACTACCGTGTTTCTCCGAAAATAAGACCGGGTCTTATTTGCATTTATGTGGAAGCAGAGGACATGTCACTAGCTAGACTGAATATTCTGGACAATAGGAAAGCTGGGTGTTGAGTATGTGAATGTTATTATATGCTGGCAGGCTGCATTGATTTGTTATTGCTGCGGAAGAGTTGCTAAGGACCTGCATCTAGTGCAGCTGACAGTCACACAGGAAGCTTCTATCGAAATTCCAAGGATCAGTTCACAGATTTACACTGCAGCTGAAGATATCATTTTGGGCTCCGGCATATAATATGGAGGAACATGTCTGTGGGGCTTACCAGACTTAAAGTTACAGATGTGTGATGTACCAATACGGGATGATGCGGCCCCGTACTGTCCTCCTGTCCTGTCAGGCAGAGCCCCTGCATGTCCACAGGCTCCCCTGCAGCATACCCCCATTATGTATATAGGTTTGCCTCATTTAATGTATTGTTACTTTAATGTTTCTACCACATGATTGTTACCCAGAGGGCTCCAGTGACCAGGTGACCCCACCAAGTGACTTAAGGGCTCCTTGCACAGCCCCTCTATGTAAAAAGGAGAGGGGCTGCAATCTTTCTCTTAGCACATTGCTCTTCCAGCTCTTCTGCTGTATGCTGGGGTCTAAGTGTCTGTGTCCAGAGCATTGGAGGCCTCAAGCCTAAAGTCCTGCAGCCACAAGTCGGTCATCAGTAAGTAAAGTCATCTCATTGTCAGTCACGATCTCTGTCAAGTCAATCTCTAGTCACCGTGGCCTGCAGTAAAGTCAGTCTGCAAGTCCCAGCAAGCCTGCGAGGTCCTTCTGTGTCACTGGTCACCTCCCTGCGATATTTGTCTGTACTGCAAAGACTATATCACCTGTCTTGCCTAAGTAAAGCTGCCGTTATCCTTAATCTGGCATTGGTGACTTCATTGCCCCTGCCTAACCCAGGATCAGTTGTATTACCTTCGGGTGGTTAAGGCTAAACCACGCCCTGGCATCACCACAAGAAGGGGTTAATACCATCTGCCCCTTGGGCCATAACATCTGCTCTGCATCTACCCTGTGTTGAACTCCGACTCCACAGATGTAGCAGAGTTTACAGTCAGACAGTGGGTTAAAGCATCTACTTAACGCACAATGATTCTTCTGACTGTTAACCCTGCTACATCTCTACGTCTTCACAAGTCTATGCAGATATAAATGCAGCAGAGGTAACAGTCAGACTTGGTGAGTTAACACATCTAGTTACGTCTGCTACATCTGTAAACACATGATGCATTGTGTTGTCTTTCACACTTCCCCAGAATCTCCTCTAAATGTTGTAATTTATTGTTGCCCGCTCTCCTAGTGCCAGGTGCATAAGAAGTCATTTACAAGGTGGCTGGGTTTTAGAACCCTCACCCCATAAAGGGTTAATCCACACACTAGAGCCTTTGTCCAGACTGCTCCCAAAATTTTTCCTCCAGGCTGCCCCTCCATCACTTCCACCCCTCGTCTCCTGTTACAACCACACGGGCCAGACACAGCTTTGCCAAGTCTGAGAGCTAAGTCCAAGAAAGAAAACAAGCAAGCATTGAGAAGGCCATGTGACATGGTTCGGGTAGCATTGTTTTTTTTGACGCCCATTGCCATGCCCAAGAATCACCAAGAGACACTCTCAAAGCTAGGTGACTGTTTTAAACTAATTTTATTCAGCAATTACTTATCTGTAGCTGCTCCTGGGAAAGCTGGGGAAAGTATTATGCGGCTGCTATTACTACTTAAATCTTTTCCTGAAATTTGATAGTAAGCTTTGTTGTAGGAAAGATGGGTACATTCTGTGGATGCTGTAATGGTGGTAGAACATGGGTAAATAGGGGATTGTCTTATTATCTCCGGTTGACTTCCCATCAACTCACATGACCATATAACCAGATACAGTATTATTTAGGTACTGCTCATCTGTAATAATTGATACAATGTATTATTTGGGTATTATAACTGTTATGTTTTAACTGTATGGCAGTGCTATATGGGCATTGTATATTACTGAATACTGTTGTATGGTTCTGTAGGCAGGGCTGGTGCAAAGATTTTTGCCACCCTAGGCAAAACCTCATTTGTCTGATGTGTAAATATGGCCTTAGGTTGTGTTCCCCCATTTGCCGCCATACCAGAACAATCCCACCATACCATGACTGAATAACCATGCCATACAGTGACTAAATAACACCAACATACCAGAACAATACTGTCATACCTTGACTAAATAACACCGCCATACCAGAATAGAACAATACCCCCATACTGTTGTGGTAGACCACCGGTGTATGGCGGGACTACGGTTTTAGCAGACTGAGTGGTGGGATCAGATGGTATTAAACCCTGGGGCAAGATGTTGTTAACCCCTAGTGTTTGTGACGCCAGGATATGGTTGTATGGTGTAGGGCACTGCTGACAACCAACCATAAACGGCATATATTAAATGAGAGTCCACAGCAGGTTTTGGTGCAACTGGAACTTTACTGAAGAAGGCAGAAACAGTCTTTACAAATATCCAACTTCCACAGAGGTGACCGGGACACAGGGAACCTCTCAGGCTTGGTTGGACTGGTGCTTGCTTATTGTCCAGGAATAAAGCAGAAACTAAAGATACCTAGTGTGGAGACTACAGTCCTTTATATATCAGGGGGCTGGACTAAAGCCCATTGGTAGCTGGTTGCCTGTGGTTACCTGTGCCCATGGAACTCTGGATATCAGGCGATCACATATCACATGACCATATCACATGACCTTAAGAAGGTCCTATACAGTTTAAACATCCTAATAACCTTTGCATATAGTTTATATTCACTGTACAATACCTAAAATAAACATATATAATTAATATACGATAGAATACCATAATAATGACCTTGGGGGACCCTGCAGGAGAGCCCTGTGGACTTGAGGGACTCTACCTGAAGGGACTTTAGGACTGTACAGAACCATGTTCTGTACAGGGACACGACACTGTGTACTGTATATCTATCTAGAACCCCTCTCCAATGCAAGGTATATATATATATATATATATATATATATATATATATACACATACATACACACACTCACAGGGGCACTAACAGGAAGATGTCTTCAGTGCCGATGCCTCACTCCCCCATGCCACCTCACAGGAGTTTTCAGCAGCAGAAATGGGCTCCTGTACACCAGGAGCACCATCATTGACAGTAGTAGCTGGCATGGCTACCATCAAAAATGTTGGGCCCCTTACACAATTCAAAGTCAACAAATTATGTACATTGCATTGGATAACATATACATGGTTTAACTATTCAGGCCACATAGATGAAGGGGAGACCCAGGGGTCACGGAATGAGTCTGCCTGACAGGGCAGCAATGGTGCAGGGGTGCAACTCCTGTACTGGCCCACCACAAACTCCCCCTCTTAACAACATCCGTCCTTGGCACCCAGTCCTGGAGGGCAGATGACATGATATGGCCACTGAGGCCTGGTGATAGCAACAAACAGTTCCTGTAGCATTTTAAAACAATATCCTTCTCAGGGCTGGTGAATAAACAACTGGGGAAGATTCCATACATGCTCCTTTTTGGTAAAGGTATGAATAACTGGGATAAGGATGCAAACATGAGGGATTTTTAGGACTTACAACTGTGTACGTTAGCACATACTTGATCCGAATCGGGCTGCCGGAGGCTCAAAACCCGAATGCCTTTTGCCGCTGGGGCCCTTTGGCTATAGCTATTTCTCCCCAGAACATTATGCAAGTAGCAAATACCCTTTTTTTTTTTTTTTTTTTCTAAATATGACAATATGACCACACATAGTAGCTCTGTCACTGTACATGTTTACCTAGGCTTCCAGGAGAACTCTCTGGCCAGTAGAGCACCCTGTACACGATGGACAGGAAAATAGTTAGACCTTAAATATGACATTTTAAAACTGATGAGGACTGGAAATATTAACTGGTTAGCTACAGTCCTAACTAGACAAGATATTTGACTAGTTTAGATACACAACATGCTATGTACATTACTGACTTATCTGTACATGAACTTACATTATAATTATTTATTCTATTCTGACTGTTAGTATACTATGGACTAATAACTTTTGTACAAAGGTACTATTATTCTCTGTACCTTGCTTGTAACTGTCATGGCAGTGAGGTAGTGGATATGCTTTACCTGACATAGTCAGGATACCTCCTATACAAATTGCCATGAGTAGAAAAGATATTATACACTTTATTACAATGTGCCTTAAACAATACAACAATGACAATATTTGCATTCACTTGTGCAATAAGAAACAAACAGTATATAATACTCTGAAAATATATCTATTTTTCTCTTTGGAGTACCGCTCCACAGTTCTGGTACGTTTAGAGTTCTCGGCTAAAAGCCGGGCACATACACTTACGCAAATGGTTACAGGTGTTCTTGGTGAGTCCACCAGGCACTTTTCTTGAATGTTGCAGGAACCTGGAAACAACAATAATGCTTCACAAAACAAAGTTAGTCTCTCGACTGAATAGCAAAGATATCACACACACATTCTTCAGCCTGGGAATTTTCCATCAGACTGCTTCTTAGGCTGGGACATATAACGGGGACCTCGGGACTGTGCCCCCTCCAAAGGACTAACTTGTGAGAAGAAGAGAAGAAACGGTGAGTTGCCGACATTCTTTCGTTCTCTGTACACAGCATCAGACTTGACAGACTTGACTTGGACTGACTTGACTGAGACTGACTATGACAGTTTTTACCCCATTTGTAGCTTACCAGGCTTTGACTTGGACCTGGGGGGTAGTGGACTTGTAGATCTGTGGCTGCGTGGTAGACTTTAGGCCTCCTTAGGACACCAGACACTCTCTCCTGACTTGACCTCACTGTAACTCAGCTAAGCAGGAAAAGAGAAAAGAGAGGCTGGCTTATATGGGGGAGACTCTGGAGGGGTCCCACAGGTCAATCTGTAGGTCACATGCTCACTGGTACCTTCCCTGGTTACAACACATAGCAACATTACTTAAAGGTATAGAACAAATTATGTACATTGCATTGGATAACATATACATGGTTTAACTATTCAGGGCACATAGGTGAAGGGGAGGCCCAGGGGTCACGGAATGGAGTCTGCCTGACAGGGCAGCAATGGTACAGGGGTGCAACTCCTTTCTGGGCCACCACCATAATACCTCTACTCTGGGACAACATATTACTTCTGCAGTGACTAAACAATACATACTGTAAGGAAATAAAAACCACTATACACAGACCAGTATCCCTAATAACACCGCTATACAAGGTACAAATAATACTGACTCTCCATGACCACTACCATTACCACTACTGCTATATTGTTATTGGGGGGGTTGGGGTACCAGAGGGGTATTTTGTGGTGGCGGGGGATTGGTGCTTTTGTGGGGGAGGGAGCTGTGCCTCCATCAAGAGGCTGCCCTAGGCTGCAGGGTACTATAATGTGGTTGCTTTATGGTACTATCAAGTGTGGTATTATGTTAGTACTGTGTGCAACTTATCTTATCACTTGGTGGGACTGTATGTCCCTGAATAGTTGTATGTAGGCAACAATATGCTAGTATATTTTTCCTTATCTCCTCTCCTGGGAGGGGGTAACCACAAATGCTTCCCCTCGTGTATTAATTAGGCCCCGGGCATTAGACAGCAGCCTGTGTACTGCTCACAGATTTGCAAGACTATAGAATCATTCAGCATGTAAAAATAGGGATCTTGGGCATAGGAATTGTTTTTCAAGCTTTTGTCTATTACCCCGGTTTAGGTTCATCACAGGTGATGTTGTGCTGGTCCGAGCAGATGTAGAGTTGTCTTCATGTTTGGCTTGTGGAGCTCTTGCCATTTAATCTTGTTTAGGACAATAGCATTTCCCCATCTGACGGCGTATAAACATGAGTACGTGCGTGTGTACTGTGTGTATGATCAACTCCAGCAAGAATCAACATCTCCCACATGTTTATATACACTAGTGTTTCATCTCCCTGGATTGTCTCGCTGCACCGTTCCGCCACTTCTAAAAATCAACACAATCCTGTCCGCTAAAAATAAGGAGGACACATGAACCGGGGCTGCGACTGATTAAACTTTGTTTAAAGGAAAAGTCAGAAAGGGATTAACATAATCAAAAATCCTAATGTAATACAATGTTGTTCTGTTCTCTGGTTTTCTATGTTTACGTGCATTTTTATATAGAGGATTGCCTGTTGTGGTTTTATAATAAGTCATAAACAGTGATCAGAAAATACTAGGGTCTGTAAATTCAGAAGAGACTGACTGGCAGAGGTGACATGGGGCACACACAACGTTCTCGGGCAGGGGGTCCGCTGTTGTGAGCATTCTTCTTCGCTCATTCCCCAAAACATTCCCCCCATTAGTGAGCAGTCAAGTCATCGTGCCAGGGGTGACCTGGGACTCCCATCACTAATTGCTTCATAGCAGGTCCCATTAATCTACTGTGAACAGGGAAAATTCATCAAAGATTCCGAGTGCAGCAATTCCAGGACTCCACGTCTTTACCTGCCCCTTCCCCCAAAGGTACAAGAGGGGGCTTAGAATGATTTATATGTAAGGTAAGACAGAGCCTGCAGTATTGAAGGTTGAGAGACGGGCAGCCATTAATCAGTCCCACCTGGATGACTGTGCAATAACCTGTATACGTCTGTGGCTTCATGCTTATGTAATGCTCTGCACAGCTGTGGAAATTGTACTGAGGGTTATTGGCTCCTATGGGGGCTGCAATGTTCTGCAAAATGTTTTGTACTGAGTAAAATGTTGAAGAAAAACTGAAAATACCACCCAGATTGTAAGTGCAGCCACCTCATTGCCTTCAGCCCCTAGGAGATCATGTCTACGGTAGAGTAAGTCCTAATGTCCCATTGCATTTTTAACTTTCTTGCCTTCTAACATTACAGGTTCTCATCATTCATTACAACGTGGATGGGACAAACCTGTAACAGGCCCCACTGCAGCTGCGTAGACTGCTTCTATGGTAAATGTGCGCTTATTCACTGTGTAAAATTGCATAAAGATAAGAGCAGTGGCATACGATTAGGGGTTGCAGAGGTTACATTTACAGTTGGACCCTATGCCTGGAAGGACCTCAGAACCACAAAAGCAGCATATGGATTATATGATTTTTTGTAAAACTGTCAGCCTAGACAGATCTTGAAGTCTCAAAAATAATTATGTGGTGTCCCGGTACAGGACCTCTCCTGCACCATCCTTAAAGGGGTACTCCACCCCTAGACATCTTATCCCCTATACAAAGGATAGGGGATAAGATGTCAGATCCCGGGGGTTCCGCCGCTGGGGACCCCCGGGATCTCGGCTGCAGGACCCAACTGTTGCGGCTTCAGGAAACGCTGGAGGCTTCGGCTCCCGACCACGGTGACGTGAGACTGTGACATCACGACTTCGCCCCCATGTGACGTCACACACGCCCCTCAATGCAAGTCTATGGGAGGGGGCGTGACAGCTGTCACGCCCCCTCCCATAGGCTTGCATTGAGGGGGCGGAGCGTGACGTCACACGCGGAGCCATGACAACACAATGCTCCGGCCCCATGATCGACAGTAATCAGACCCAGAGCGAACACGCTTCGGGGTCTGATTTTAACGGGGGGTGGCGTGAAAGATCACGGGGGTCCCCAATGGCGGGACCCCTGCGATCAGGCATCTTATCCCCTATCCTTTGGATAGGGAATAAGATGTCTAAGCACTGGAGTACCCCTTTAAGTCCCCTCAGCAAGAGTCCCTTAGGTCCATAGGGCTCTCCTGCAGGGCTCCCCCCTTGTTGCCTGATATAAATGCAATGTATATTCGTTATGTGTAACTAATGTTCATATGTATAAAGTTGTACAAAAGTGTATAAAGTGTTGGTCATGTGAACTACTGTCATGTGATATACCCAGAGTTCCATGAGCACAGGTATCCCAGGCAACTAACAACCAATGGGCTTTAGTCCAGCCCCCTAGTATATAAGGGGCTGTAGTCTCTTAATTCTCTCTCTTTGTTCCTGGCATTAAAGAAAGCACAAAGTCCTGTATACTGCAAATTCATCTCATCTAGGCCTAAGCCTGAAGACCAGCAGCCACTTCTAAACCGTGAGTTACAAATATCTCTGCAAATCAAGTGACTACTACTCAGCTTAAGATATATATATTTGTAGCACAGTGGCCTGCTGCATTTTCACCATAACTACAGGTCCAAGCAAGCCTGCGAGGTTTCCTGTGTCCAAGTTGCCTCTGAGGAAACTGCATTATTGTAAAGACTGTTTCCTGCATATTGCAAGTAAAAGTTCCAGTTACTTTAGAACCCTTGCTGTGGACATTCCTTCATTGCATGCCGTTTTTGGGCTGGCTGTCGACGGTCCCTATATTGAAACAACCACATCCTGGCGTCACGAACACTAAGGGGTTAACAACATCTTGCCCCCAGGGTTAATACTACCAGACCCTGCTAAATCCATTGCAACACCCCGCGGTCACCACATATATATATATATATATATATATATACATACACATACAACAAAGGATTTAGATTCCCCTCATCATGTACCTCTGCTTAAAGGAAATCTGGCATCAGTGTCACCTGCACAAATAGAGACAGGTAGTGCAGGTGACACTGATGACAGCGATACTTACCTGGTCCCATTGCGTGCTGTGGTTCTTCATCTATACTTTTTGGTATCTTCAGTTCCGGGCCCGACTTAGCATGGGTGGAGCTTAGTGACATCACCGCATCACAGCAGAGAACAGCAGCTGTGACATCACTAAGCTCCGCCTATGCTCCAAGTTGGGCCCGGAGCTAAAGATACCGAAGTAGATAGGTAGAGAACCACAGCACGGAATGGGACCAGATGAGTATAATTGTCATCAGTGTCACCTGCACTACTAAAAAGGCTAGTGCAGGTGACACTGATGACAGATTTCCTTTAAAGTGAAAGAGTAGAGGAGACACAAGGCAGTGTGGCCACTTTGGCTCTATAAATTAAGGGAGATTTCCATCTAAATAAGTGTGCTATATAAAGATAACATCAATAGGAGCTATACTGAATGGACTGTACCGGAAGTGAATGCATTTAGTTTCCCAAAGAAGCCAACCTTTTCTTTCATATTATTGATATATTCGATATATATATATATATATATATATATATATATATATATATATATAATGCTTCAAATCCCAAGAAAGCAGTAAGAATTTATAGTAATATTTTGTGAAATCCTCTAATCCTCTATCATGAATGGGTCGGCTTGAATGAAAGTGAATAGACATTTCTATGACAAGACTCATCTAAGCGTAGTCATAACAGCTCCACAGGGATTGGATATTATTTGTAATTTGGCACCATGCCACATAAGCTGTCAGTCTGGCCCTGTGCCCTGCACTCAGTATGGTCCTCACTTTCACCACTAGATGCACAATACATGGCCGTTCCTTCCCCAGGATGTGAGTCAGTGTTTATTGGTCCTGCCTTCCACTCATCTATCAGCACATTGCATATCTCATGAGAAGTCTATAAACTGAGACTGTTACAAAGATGCCACGCCTCAGCCTCAGTGACGCTGGTTCCTGGTTGGCAACTATATGCCCTAATTATAGTAACATTCCTCCAAGCCTTGGAATTCGGGAAATTAGATGAATGTCCAAAATAAATGTTTTCTCTGCACAGACGCAGAAGAAACTATTTCTCCAAAGTGAAGCCATAGACAACACTAGTAAAGAACCCACAGGGGCACCATCTGGGCACAGCTAATTTCATGTTCTTATATGGGGCAGTATCCATGAGGATAATGTGAAAACACATAGACTGGAGACTGTGTTCTTGGCGCAGGGGGAAGTACGAGGAATGTGGTTGGGTGGATGTTGAGGAGAAGTTAAGTTTCCAAGTATTTCATCTTTGAACCTGGAGCAGTTCTTAAAGTCTTGTAACTTCTGTGGATTTTTTTCTCAATAATTCCTTACAGATGCTGAGTGCTGACTGGAGGTCAGACAGTCAGGTGAACATTTAAGGTACAATTTTTTTAATCATTTACCAATAACATAAGCTGTAAATATGGATCTCCTAAACAGTGGTGACACAGAACACATTCATTGTCTAACCGAGCAATCTTATAATCTACATGGTATATCTTGTGATGTATACAAACCAATCATCTTGTAAAGCCTGGCTGTCAATCATCTTGTAAAGCCTGGCTGTCAATCATCTTGTAAAGCCTGGCTATCAATCATCTTGTAAAGCCTGTGAAACACTCACGTTTCATAACACAGGAACTCCGGTGGATGTGGATCCGCTGGATCTGTTTTGCAGATGACTCGGACCGTACCAGGGAGCAGAGTCTAAGGTGCCGCTGGTTTTCACCAGAAAGCGGGATGGACTTGTTGTGGCAGGCGGCACCCAGGTCACTACCCCTGGCACGGCTCGACCACACAGGTCGGCTGAGGAGATGCAAGGCACAGGAGGGATAAGGCAGCTTGTAGTCAGGATAGCAGAAGGTCAAGGCAGGCGGCAAAGTAGCGTAGTCAGGACATAGCAGGAGGTCAGTAGGCAGGCGGCAGAGGAGCAAGGTCAAGTCACAGAGCAAAGGATCAGATACACGGTAAGGCAACTCTCAGGAATGCTTTCTCTAAGGCACAAGGCAACAAAGATCCAGCAGGGAAGGGAGAAGGGTGGAGGAATTTATAAATGAGCCACAGGTGAATAACAGTAATGAGTGCACTGGCCCTTTAAATATCAAAGCTCTGAGAGGCAGGGGCAGGAGAAGCACCAGGTGAGTGACGGACTGGGGCTCGCATGCGGGCGTGTCCCTCGATGGGAATCCCAGCCCCGCCGGCAGCAACAGATAACGGGACCATGCACTCACGACCAGCGTGTATGGCCGGAGCGTGTAACCTAACAGGTCTGTTAGACCATAGGTCTGGAGACATTCAAATATGCCATCTAAAGCTGCTATCTAAAGTGCTTCTTAAGTGTGACATCAAGAATTATACCAGAATTGAACCAGAAGGGAACAAAAGGGAACTAACTCAACATTATAACTGCAAAAGTCACTCTTTTCAGAAAACAAAACAAAAAAACAAACATGCACTCACTTATTACTTACATCATTGCGATACATTTTATCTTATATCCCCCACTGATTTCTCTGGTGGACTCTATATACGTCTGTCCATGCCTCCTTCCCTCACCTATGTATTGAACGCATGCACTGCTCACCATCATAAACCACCTCATTCCATGGTACAGCACAGAAGTCGCTTCATCACTTCACCCAGCCATCTGCTCTCCCTCTTCTTTCTTCTGCTTTTAGCTGCTGGGGACATTGCTCCTAACCCTGGCCCACCTTTCAGGAATATTTGCTCTACACTACCTGTCTCTTGCGGAACCACTACAAATTTTAACTGCACTCTTCTAAACTCTCGATCTGTGTGCAATAAGCTCACCCAGATCCATTACTTATTTCTCACTAATTCTCTTAATCTGCTGGCTCTCACAGAAACATGGATACAACCTTCTGACACTGCTTCTCTCGCTGCTTTATCTTATGGTGACCTTCACTTTTTGCATACCCCTAGATCTGACACCAGGCATGATGGAGGAGTTGGGGTGCTTCTAGCCCCACAATGCACTTTTCAAGTCATCCCCCCATTACCCTCACTCACATTTCCCTCTTTTGAGGTCCACACCCTCAGGCTCTTCCGCCCATTGTCTCTCAGAGTGGCGGTCATTTATCGTCCTCCTGGTTCTCCCCAAATGTTCCTGGATCATTTTGCCACCTGGCTCCCTCACTTTCTTTCCTCAGAAACACCTACACTCATCATGGGTGATTTTAATATCCCTATCGATACCCCAATCTCCACTTCTGCCTCTAACCTCCTACTTTGCCCTTTCACAGCTTACTGACTCTCCCACACACAAGGATGGGAATACACTGGATTTGATCTTCTCTAGACATTGCTCTGTCTCTAAATTCACTAATTCTCCTTTTGAGCTCTCTGACCACAACCTTCTCTCTTTCTCTGTCAGTAACTCCTATCCTTTTCCAGACACTCCAACCTTGTACACTTACAGAAACCTGCGTGCCATAAACACCAGTCAATTTATAGACATTCTACAATCTTCACTATCACCAATCTCTTCCCTCTCCTGCCCTAATCTAGCAGCCAAACATTACCATGACACCCTAAAGTCTACCCTGGATCAAATGGCACCCTCCAAAACACGAACCTTTCGACACAGACGGCAGCAACCCTGGCACACGCTAACAACACGCTTTCTCAGGCGATGCTCTAGGTGTGCTGAACGTCTGTGGAGGAAAACTAAGACTTCTTCAGACTATCTGCACTATAAATTCATGCTTAAATCCTATTACTCTGTTCTTCATCTCGCCAAACAAACATATTTTACCTCCCTCATCTCCTTGCTGTCTAACAACCCAAAACGCCTTTTTGACACGTTCAACTCTCTCCTTCGGCCTAAAGTACAGACCCCAATCACTGATCTCTGTGCTGAAGAAGACCTGGCCAAATACTTCAAAACTAAAATCGATGACATTCTTGATGAAATCCTCTCCCAGTCCCCTAAAAGTTCTGATCCAATTCCCAGCCACGTTTCCTCTTCATCACTCTCAGTTTTTGAGCCTGTAACGGAGGATGAGGTTTCCAGGCTCCTCTCCTCCACCCGCCCCACTACCTGCTCTAGTGACCCCATGCCTTCACACCTCATCCAGTCTCTCTCTCCTGCTATCAGCTGTCACCTAACTAAAATCTTTAACCTCTCCCTCTCTTCTGGGGTCTTTCCCTCCTCCTTCAAACCCTCTATCATAACCCCACTATTGAAAAAACCATCTCTGGACCCGTCCTGTGCAGCCAACTATAGACCCGTCTCAAATCTCCCCTTTATCTCCAAACCCCTGGAATGCTTGGTCTACTCCCGCCTTATCCGCTATCTCTCCTTGACCCCTTACAGTCTGGTTTCCGCTCCCTTCACTTCACAGAAACGGCCCTAACCAAAGTCACTAACGATCTTCTGACGGCCAAATCAAATGGCAACTTCTCTTTACTGATTCTCTTGGACCTGTCTGCGGCTTTTGACACTGTGGATCACCAACTTCTCCTCAGTAGTCTCCGCTCCATCGGTCTCAAGGACTGTGCTCTCGCCGGGTTTTCCTCCTATCTCTCTGGCCGCTCCTTTAGCGTCTCGTTTTCTGGCTCTACTTTTTCTCCTCTTCCCCTTGCAGTCGGGGTTCCCCCAGGGATCGGTCCTGGGTCCTCTACTCTTTTCACTCTACACATCCCCCATTGGAAAAACAATCAGTAGATTTGGTTTCCAGTACCAACTCTACGCTGATGACACCCAACTCTATACCTCCTCCGCCAACATCACCCCTGCACTCCTACAGAATACCAGTGACTGTCTCTCTGCTGTCTCAGACATCATGTCCTCTTTATATCTGAAACTAAATCTTTCTAAAACAGAACTTCTTGTCTTTTCTCCATCAACTGATACTGTACCTAACCCTGACATTCCCATCTCGGTATGTGGTACTACCATAACTCCCGGGCAGCAGGCTTGCTGTCTTGGAGTTATACTTGACTCTGATCTGTCTTTCACTCCCCATATTCAGTCTCTTTCACGTTCTTGTCACCTGCATCTCAAAAACATTTCAAGAATCCGCCCGTTTCTCACTACTGAAACTGCTAAAACTCTCATTATTGCTTTGATTCACTCCCACCTCGACTACTGTAACTCTTTACTAATAGGCCTTCCTTTCTCCAAACTCTCTCCTCTCCAGTCCATCCTTAATGCCGCTGCCAGACTCATCTTCCTCTCCAGCCGCTACACCGACACCTCCTCCCTGTGCCAGTCACTACACTGGTTACCAATTCAGTCCAGAATACAGTACAAAATCCTCAGTCTCACACACAAAGCTCTCCGCAATGCTGCACCTCCCTACATCTCCTCTCTCATCTCTGTCTACCATCCTACACGTTCTCTCTGATCTGCGAATGACCTCACACTAACATCTTCTATAATCCGAACTTCTCACTCCCGTCTCCAAGACTTCACTCGTGTCCCTCAGTCCCTCAGACTCAAAAACAACATCCATAGTTTCAAACGTGGCCTAAAAACACATCTCTAATTGGCCTCAACATAACCTCAATATATACCCACACCTCTTGTTTGAATATTTATTGTGCAATTTTATGTCTGATACTTGTCTTTGTTTGTACCCCATAATTGTAAGCGCTGCGGAATCTGTAGGCGCTATATTAATAAATAAATAAATAAATAAATAACAACCTGGCTATCGATCATCTTGTAAAGCTTGGCTGTCAATCATCTTGTTCATCTTGGCTGTCATTCATCTTGTAAATCTTAGCTCTTAATCTTCCTGTGAAGCTTGGCTGTCAATCTTCTTTTAAAGCATGACTGTCAATCATCCTGTTAAGCTTTGCTGTCAATTATCTTGTGAGGCTCGACTCTAAATCATAAAGTGAATCATGTTGTAAAGCTTAGTTATGTTAAAAATATGAAGCTTGTCTGTCAATCATGTTGTAAAGCGTGGAAAGGTTAACAATGTGAAGCTTGCCCTGGAACCAAGTGCGCTATAAACCTATTTAATAATACTGATCTGGTTTAGCCTGACTGTCAATCATCTTGTGAAGTCCTGCTGTCAATCATGATGTAAAGTTTGGTAATGTTGATACTGGGAAGCTTGACTGTCAATCAACATTTAATGCACAGTGACTTATGAATCTTAGTTCTCAATTGTCTTGTTCATAATGTGTTAGAAATATTGCCTACTGTGGCAGTACTTGGCAGTAAAGGGGAGTAAGGAGTCATAAGAAATGTTGGCTATTATCTATTTCATGTGATTTGCACCACTTGTAAACCAAATCCTACAGATAATCAACAATATCCAACAGGCATTGTCAGGCTTACACACGCATCCAACCAATATTCACAACATACACTTCACACACTGCACATGTGTGGTCACTAAGGGAGCGTGTATGATGTACTGATGGGGTGTTGTGACCAAGATAGAGTTCATGACACCAGAAGTGTTAACCACCACACTACTAAGGATAAGCAGTTGCCTGTGCCAGGCAATAAATACCTCAAATGCCAGGATATGGAAACCACTTTACTTCAGGAACTTGCAGTGTAAACAGAAACAACCCACTTAGTGCAATGTTCACTGAAGGATGCTTCTGAGAATCACAGTTGTTCTTGGCACTATGGGACTTATAGTCCTCCTCGGCTAACTTGTTGCCTGACTTAGGGTGGGTTCACACTATGTTTGTAGTGTACGGGTGCTAGATCTGGTTGGGAGGGGCGAGAACCGGCCACTCCCGTATCCCAGCCGGATACGGCCCGAACCCCATTCATTTCAATGAGCCGACCAGAGTCAAACACTGACTCCGGTTGTCTCATTTTTGCCCTGTATATGGTTTTCTGATCGGACCAAAAACCGTAGTACACCACGGTTTTAGGTCCGGTCAGAAAAGCGTATACGGGGCAAAAATTAGACAACCGGAGTCAGCGTTTGGCTCCGGTCTGCTCATTGTAATGAATGGGCTCGGGCCGGATCTGGCTGGGATACGGGAGCAGACGGTTTTCGCCCCTCCCAACTGGATCCAGCTCCCGTACACTACAAACGTAGTGTGAACCCACCCTTATATTGTAGATTGGTCTGAGCTTGAATTGGACAGACTGACTGTATGACTGGAACTTGAATTTAGTAAACTTGAATTAGACTTTGAAGCTAACAATCAATGAATCTGCATTTCACTTGTGGAATTCTATGTTAGGACTTATCGCCAGGGTGGCCGTGTATGGACCAGAGCTGTCAAAGGCTTTCACTCTCATTACCCTTTTCTTTTGCTAATGGGGCTTGTCGGCTCACTGGCTCTTTTTCCTACAGCGGATTTTGGCCTGGATTTGACTGGACAGACTGGATGGGCAACCTGGTTTGGCGGGATCCTTTCAAGGGTGATGTCGCTCAGGAACAGATTGCTGCAGCAACTGGGTCTCGTTGGTCTGTCCTCATGTGGTGTGGTACAGATCCACAGCAGAGGTCTGGAGTTGACCTTCCCTCACTCTCCTCTCCAGACTTACACTAACTAGCTCCTCCCCATCTAGACAGACCTGAGAGAGCAGAAGCCGTGATTGGCTGAAGCAATCATGTGATCCCTCAAGCATCCTCTTGCACAGATAAGATTAACTCTTGAAGGGACAATAAGGCATTCAAGGACATTTAACAATAGATATCCCAGTGCAATAAATTATAAAACACAATATATATAACCGTGAGCAGTGAGCCCGAAGCAGACATTTTAAAGTGACATCCATCTGACAGGGCATGTAGACAGGTGTGTTCCGCACTGGGACACCACACATACATTACACAGCACAGACTACATGCATACTACATATAGCACTACTGTACATATGCTATACATAAAGCACACACACTACATAGCATAGACTACAGGCATACTGCACACACAGTATACACTACTTAGTAAATGTGTTTGTGTAGTGCATTGCTCAAAGACTTAAAGAGTACCTCTTATGGCCTTTTTAAATTTTATAATCGTCCCAGATCACTGCCCCTCATCTTGATATTGCTCTGAATTTTCTGCTCAATCAGAATCACAGACTGGGAAGGGGCATTACCCAGCAGGCATGACATCATCTGAAACCATACAGGGGAGAACTTCCTCCCTCACTCTGCTACACAAAGCCCAGAGTAGTTCAGTGTGTGAGATGAGCTATGGTTGGCTAAGGCTGCCTCCCCCCCCCCAGCACTTCAGACTGCATTTCCTGATTTTGGACTTCTGCCAGGGCAGCAGGAGTCCAATGTATGTGCAAGAGATAGGGGGAAATGGGCTCTGGATAAGTAGGGAGACATAGAAAACTTATTTTTTTTTAAACAAAGTACATTAGAAAGATTTTTTATTTACCATAAGGAGTGCAATAGCAACAATTATTTTTAATAAGAGTGCCCATTTAAAGCATAACTCTGATGATGGTTTGACAGCAGGATGTGAAATTGTGATGTCCTGATCAGCTAGAACGCGAGCGGAGGTCCCCTTACCTGCCTCCGTTGCGTCCGATCGGCGATTGATTGCTCCAAGCCTGAAATCCAGGCTTGAGCAATCGTCCGCTGATAACACTGATATTTGCCGTGTCAATGCACGGCAACGATCTGTGTATGAGATCGGTATGTGCAGTGTAATAGCCACTATGGGGGGGTTATTACACTGCAAAAAAAATGTTAATAAAGATCATTTAATAAAAAAATTCCAAAGTACAAAATAGCGTATTTTTGGTCACTTATTATATCATGAAAAATAGAATAAAAAGCTATCCAAAAGTCCGATCAATATAAAAATGGTACCGATAAAAAACAACAGATCACGGCGCAAAAAATGAGCCCTCATACCGGCCCGTAAGTGGAAAAATAAAAAAGTTATAGGGGTCGGAAGATGACAATTTTAAACGTATAAATTTTCCTGCATGTAGTTATGATTTTTGGTGGCACAAAAAAATAAGACATAATATGGAATTTTAGGTACAAAATTTAAAGCGTTATGATTTTTAGAAGGTGATGAGAAAAAAATTAAAATGCAAAAACGGAAAAAACCTAAGTCCTTAAGGGGTTAAAGCTCCTGGCAACTTTTAGCATGAGATTTACCTGCTGCTCAAGATGCATATTTGCATAGGCGTGCGCAGCCTATTACATTATGGTGTGGACCCTAAAGCACAAACTCACGCCACGCGCGCACGCGTGCATGTGTGTTTATAAATATATATATACACACACACAGACACACATATACACATGTACATACACACACTAATACACACTTGCTTGCATGCACACATACATAAACAGACCTGCACAATTTGCTCATGATCTCTATGACAGGCATTTATCAAGTGATTTTTTACTAAAAATGTCGCAGAAATGTCGCACCTGCGACTATGCGATTTTTCGTGAGACATTTTGACTGGAAAGCGAGAAAAGCAAGTTTTCCAAAACGTAACTACGTAGTAATAATTTTAAAATGGACTACGGGTAGTCTGGTATTTATTAACTGCGACAGTCGCAACAGCACAAAAAAAAGTCGCAACAAAGTTAAAAATTTACAAAATTTACTCCAGCTCAAACATGGAGCAGAAAAAGCTACAACCAAAGTAAAAAAGAAAAAATTGCTTACGTGAAAGAAAATTATCAGGCTGAAACCAGTTGATAACTACTCGAGTATAAGCCGAGTTTTTCAGCACGATTTTTCATGCTGAAAACACCCCCCTCGGCTTATACTCGAGTGAACTCTCCGCCCTCAGTGGTCTTCAACCTGCAGACCTCCAGATGTTTCAAAACTACAACTCCCAGCAAGCCCGGGCAGCCATCGGCTGTCTGGACTTGCTGGGAGTTGTAGTTTTGAAACATCTGGAGGTCCGCAGGTTGAAGACCACTGCGGCCTTCGACATCATCCAGCTCTCGCCCTCCCCCCCTTTAGTTCTGTACTCACCTCCGCTCGGCGGGACGTTAGGGTGCGCTAGTCCGGGCCATCTGTGCTGCAGGGACAATCTGGTGCGGAGGGATAGTCGTTCCGGGCTGTCCATCTTCACCGGGCGGGCCTCTTCTCCGCGCTTCGGGCCCAGCCCTGGAATAGTCACGTTGCCTTGACGACGACGCACAGGGACGTTCATGAGTAACGTCCCTGTGCGTCGTCGTCAAGGCAACGGCTCAATTCCAGGCCTGAAGCGCGGAGAAGAGGCCCCCCCGGTGAAGATGGACTGGATGATGTCGAAGGCCAGAGTGGTCTTCAACCTGCGGACCTCCAGATGTTTCAAAACTACAACTCCCAGCAAGCCCGGGCAGCCGATGGCTGCCTGGGCTTGCTGGGAGTTGTAGTTTTGAAACATCTGGAGGTCCGCAGGTTGAAGACCACTGTATCAGACATTGACAAGCGGTGATGATGAAGGAGTGGGGGGGGGGGGGCTGATGACATGTGGTGATGATGAAGGGGGTGTGTGATGATGACAAGGGGATGATGAAGGAGGGGTGTGGGATGATGACAAGGGGATGATGAAGGGGGGGATGGGATAATGACAAGGGGATGATGAAGGGGGGGTGGGATAATGACAAGGGGATGATGAAGGGGGGGTGGGATAATGACAAGGGGATGATGAAGGGGGGGCTAGGAGGATAAGGGGATGATGAAGGGAGGGTGGGATAATGAAAAGGGGATGATGAACGGGTGGGTGGGATAATGACAAGGGAATGATGAAGGGGGTGTGTGGAATGATAAGGGGATGATGAAGGGAGGGTGGGATAATGACAAGGGGATAATGAAGGGGGGGTGGGATGGTAAGGGGATGATGAAGGGGGTGTGTGGGATGATAAGGGGATGATGACAGGCGGTGATGATGAAGGGGGGATGATGACAGGGGGGATGATGTATTTCCCACCCTAGGCTTATAGTCGAGTCAATAACTTTTCCTGGGTTTTTGGGGTGAAATTAGGGGCCCCGGCTTATATTCGGGTCGGCTTATACTCGAGCATATACGGTGAGCAAAAAAAATAATTAAAGAACAAAAGTATTAAAAAAAGGAATACATAAGCAAACATTGATAAATGTCCCTCTATGTGAATTGCACTCAGTAAACCAGCCCAGGTCAGGTGCTCTGTGTGAACAATATGTAGTATCATGCAAGTTTAAAACGATAAATCAGAACAATATGTATTTCAATCTTAACTATCAGTAGGTAGCCATTTGCCCCTTTAATATGTGACACAGATGGGTCTGACTGAGGCTGAACGAATGAGTAAATAAAATAAAAATGCAGCATGAAGGAAGAAGAAATAAACTCTTAGGGGGACATGTATCAAAGAGTTTACCCCTGTTTTGTGTGTATTTTTTTGCGCAAAATTTTGCGCAAGCCCTTTTTTTGCGCATTTTTTTGCGCATGTTTTGGTAGAGCATGTCCTCCAGATGTGGCTGAATCAGGGTACCTTGGAGTGACATCTATAGTACACATGGATTTATTAACTGCGTACTTTTCCTTTGCACCAAAAATTTTGCCGCAAGAGCTGTTTTTTTTGCGCAAATATAAGCCATCTTGGACTTAACGTAGCAAGATGCTCTAAATCATCGATTCTATTTTCCAAAGAGTGGATTGAGGAGATTACTATATTTACCCCCAATTTATGAAGCTCATTGCGCTTGATTGATAAATTTAGCGCTTCTGCGCATAATTTAGAATTCGGGAAAAGGGGTAAACTGCTTCTACCATGCACAAATAATGATACCCCTTAGTGTACATGGCTGAGGAAAAATCTGAAAAATATATATATATATATATAAAATGAATAAATAATAGCTGTTATCATTAAAGCTGTTAAACTAAAACATTAGGGTGACTAACTAACTAGAGAATCCATAGAAAGATGGTAGTGCTAGCGTACCCTATCATCATAATACTAATTATATAACCAATTAATTACACAATTTATTACAAATTGATGATTTAAAAATGAAAAAATCACCTCTAGCAGATATTGGCTGCTGTAAGACGTTCTGGGAGAGTGGGATATCGACAGCAATGCCGCTGGTATTGCACAGTAACCACCTGGCCGTGCCACCCTCACCCTTGCGTTGCCGTGACTCCACGTCATGGAACGCGCAGCACATGCTACAGGGGAGGTCTGGAGGAGGAGCATGTCCGTCTTACCAGGGCCGGTTTTAGGTTTTAGGGTGCGTTCCCACAGGGCATATACGCAGCGTATTTGACGCTGCGCAAAATTTATGGCAGCAGCGGGAAATACGCTGCGTATCCCTTGCTCACTATACACACAGGGCTTTCCGGCGGCAGCACTATGTGTGTAGTGAGTTTTGGAGGCGGAGCCATATGCCGGCGTGTCTGTGACGCGCGGCTCCGCCTCCAAAACTCACTACACACATAGTGCTGCCGCCGGAAAGCCCTATGTGTATAATGAGCAAGGGATACGCAGCGTATTTCCCGCTGCTGCCATAAATTTTGCGCAGCGTCAAATACGCTGCGTATACGCCCAGTGCGAACGCACTCTTAGGCTTAGCGTGGCCCTGGGCAAAATCAAAAGTGGGTTCCCAAAAGTCTTAATAGTGCACTAAACAGATTTACACATTTTTGGTCACTTCAAATATCTAAAAAGCAATTGAAAAGTCCCATCAAAACAAAAATGGTACCGATAAAAACTACAAATCACAGCGCAAAAAATGACCCTCATACATCCCCATATACAGAAAAATAAAAGAGTTATAGGGATCAGAATAGTACAATTTAATATTTTTGTATGATTCCCCCACATTAGGTTGGCAGCATAGTTCCCCCACATTAGGTTGGCAGCATAGTTCCCCCACATTAGGTTGTAGTTCCCCCAGATTAGGTTGGCAGTATAGTTCCCCCACATTAGGTTGTAGTTCCCCCACATTAGGTTGGCAGTATAGTTCCCCCACATTAGGTTGTAGTTCCCCCAATTTGGCTGGCAGTATAGTTCCCCCACATTAGGTTGGCAGTATAGTTCCCCCACATTAGATTGGCAATATAGTTCCCCCACATTAGGTGCAGTATAGTTCCCCCACATTAGGTTGTAGTTCCCCCACATTAGGTTGGCAGTATAGTTCCCCCACATTTGGTTGGAGTTCCCCCACCTTAGGTTGTTAGTATAGTTCCCCCACATTGAGCTGTAGCTCCCCCTCATTAGGTGGTAGTTCCCCCACATTAGGTTGGCAGTATAGTTCCCGCACATTAGGCTGGCAGTATAGTTCCCCCACTTTAGGCTGGCAGTATAGTTCCCCCACATTAGGTTGGGAGTATAGTTCCCCCACATTAGGTTGGCATTATATTTCCCCCACATTAGGTGCAGTATAGTTCCCCCACATTAGGTGCAGTATAGTTCCCTCACATTAGGTGCAGTATAGTTTCCCCCACATTAGGTGCCGTATATTTCCCCACATTAGGTGCAGTATAGTTCCCCACATTAGGTGCAGTATAGCTCCCCCACAGACATACAGCCTTCAGCCATATACAGTGTATGACTGGAGGCTGTATGCCTGTGTACTGCCCCACTTCAGTGCTCCATCCACCGCTCTTCCGGTGGTCGGAGCACTGAAGATGACGTGCAGGTAACTTACCATGCCCACACGTCGTCCTCCTCCTCGATGCTCTGATGCTGCGTGACATTGTGACATCAGTGACATCGCTGTGTGCGGTACCTCCCGGCAGCCCCTGCATTTTTAAAGTTAACGCGGGGCCGCAGAAAGGTAACCGGGACATCCCTGTGTCCCGAAAAGATCTTTTGGGACACAGGGATGTCCTGAATGTGATGGGGGCCCCTGCAGGCTGCTCAGTGGCCGATACCCCCACTGAATCTGCCACTGAGCAGCCCACAGGGCTGCAGCATGAAGGTGATAGGGCCTCAAGTTTGAGGCTTGATTAGGGTGTGCCCAGGCACACCTGGCACACACCGTGCGCACACCTATGCATATTTGTAAGTCTAACATTGGAGTTATAATTTAAAAAGTACCTGTCACCATATAAACTGTTCTAAACTAACTCAGGCTATGTTCCTTAAAGGGGTACTCTAGTGGAAAACGTTTTTTCTTAAATTAACTTGTGCCAGAAAGTTAAACAGATTTGTACATTTCTTCTATTTAAAAATCTTAATCCAGTATTTATTAGCAGCTTTATGCTACAGAGGAAATTCTTTTCTTTTTAATTTCTTTTTTGTCTTGTCCACAGTGCTCTCTGCTGACACATCTGTCCATGTCAGGAACTGTCCAGAGCAGCATAGGTTTGCTATGGGGATTTTCTCCTTCTCTGGACAGTTCCTGATATGGGCATCAGGTGTGTCAGGAACCGGACTGGTAAGCGGGTAGGATACGGGTAGTGGATCCTCTGTGTCAGTGAGGCAATGACGTGGGCCTTACCAGGGGACCGATTCTAAGAAGTTACTGGTTTTGACCAGAGCCCGCCGCGGCGGGATGGACTTGCTGCGGCGGTAACTCCCAGGTCGTATCCCCCGATAGCGACTCGACCTCACTGACAGCTGAGATAGGCGTGGTACACAAGGACAAGGCGAAGGCAAGGTCGGTCGTAGCAAGAGGTCAAGGCAGGCGGCAATGGTTAGTAGTCAGGGGCAAAGGGTCTGGATACACAGGCTTGGGATACACACAAAACGCTTTCTTAGAGCACTAGGACAACAAGATCTGGCGAGGACAGGAAGGGGAAGTGGGTTTATGTAGTGTTTGGTGGTAATACACTGATTGGGCCAGGCATTTAAATTTCATAGAGCCGGCACGCGCGCCCTAGAGAGCAGGGGTCGTGCGCGCCGGGACGGAGCCGAAAGAGGACGGGGCAGGTGAGCAGAACGGGATGCGACCCGCGGGCAGGCACGTCCCGCCGCGCGGATCGCATCCCCGCCGGGGAAATCTGAGCAGCGCTCCCGGTCAGCGAGTCTGACCGGGCCCTGCAAACACGAGATAAACGCTGCGAGCGCTCCGGGGGAGGAGAGGGACCCGGAGCGCTCGGCATTACAAGGTGTCAGCAGAGAGCACTGTGGTTCAAATGATTTTTATTGAAATATTTCAGAATTATTACAAACAGAAAGTTCGGCCAACTTAACACAACAACCAAAATAAAAAGAAAAGGTAATACAGAAGTACATATTAATATTGCATATGCCTTCAAGAGAGTATCACTCGGTGAGGTTATAACATAAAACTGTATAATTGTATTATATCAACCAGATATTGTATAAGCTGGCATAGTCAATATGTTTACAGGGATATAACAAAGAGTTAAGTTATGATAATTAATGGTAAAATCATACGGTATTGTATAGTCATACCTGATCACATTAGCAATGAATGCTATCACTCGTTTCAGGATCCTGTATTCCTCCCTTCTCTCACCTCAAAAAGCTGTGGAAAATTATATAAATGATGTGTGTCCCATAATAGACATTATCCCATATACAGATAATATTCAGGGAACTGTACACAAATATCATAACATCTTAGGACATCTGGTAATGTGCCGTCCAATTTCTCCATCTCGACTCGCAGGCAGCTCCATTATTCATCTTCCAGGCATACGTCGATTCAAAGAAACAATTCAATTTGACCTCATCAATAATATCAGCTGTAGACGGTATGGATGCAGTCTTCCATTTAGCAGCAATTTGTAACCTGCATGCAATTATGATATGGCAAATGGGAGTTCTATGCCCAACATTCACTGTATGTAGGCCTAGATTTAAAAGGGCCAACGTATTAGTCAGAGACACAGATTTGTGTGATATCAGTTGGATCAGTTTGTTCATGTCTTTTTTTTAACTTATGTAATGTAGGACATTTCCCAAAAATCTGGCTAATAGTTGCGGTTTGTCCGCAATCTCTCCAACACAACTGGGAGCATGTAGAGATCATAGAACGAAGCTTAGCTGGAGTGTAGTACCACTTGGACGTCGAAAAACTGTTCCCTATGACCGATACGTGAGGTAGCCTTCTTTAGAGATTGGAAAGCTTGAGCCCATTCATAGTTGGAAATAATGATGTTCAATTCTTTTTCCCATTTAGAGTGTTGAGGGCATAAGTATGAGTCGTTATTATAGAACTTATACAATGGTCTTGTAGTCATTTTGTTGATAGAATTGAAGGAGAAATTCATTAGATCTGTCAAGGTTTGTGGAAACATCACACTGGGTGGTGGATATATTTTGGTGTGTCTAATAATAGTGTCATATGCTTTTCTTTCATTATCTTGTAAGTGGTATACACCCTGAAGTTCTTCAAAGGAGACGAGTGTATCTCCATCATACAACTGGTGTAAAAAGGTTATACCCTTCTCTATCCACACATCAAGATTGTGTAGGGGGGTAAAGAGTGTGACTGATTGCAAGGTCAAATTAACCTTAGAGGTTGTAGAGCCTGTAGTAGCATCAGGTCTGATGTTCCCAATTTTTACATTGTCTGATATCATTTTATTGCATCTAATAGTAAATTTGTTAATTTTGTGGGCATTAATCAACAGTGGTGTCCAATCCTCTATACCACACATCACCCCCCTCCAGCAGCGCCCTTCCGTATTTAGGTATTAAATTAACAGTAGACATGAACAATTTAATTCCTGAGAACTATAATATCCTATACACTCAATTCAAAAATAACTTGTTTCACTAGGCAAATTCTATTGGAGCTGGTTCGGAAGGATCAGTATATATATATATATAATGTTTATGCTTCCAAAACTCCTTTATTTCATGCATACGATCCCTCTAGCGTTGCCCAGGAGTTTGGTGACAAAATTTAGGAGACAAATGTCAGACTTTGTTTGGCAGACATCTAGGCCTAGAGTAGCGGCAGCACTAATGACAAAAAGCCCTGAAAATGGAGGAGTGGGTCTACCTAACATATCAGCCTACTCACATGCTACCTTGTTAAAACAATCTTTAGAGTGGCTGAAGCCTATAGCTAGCAGAGAGCACTGTGGACAAGACAAAAAAGAAATTAAAAAAGAAAAGAATTTCCTCTGTAGCATACAGCTGCTAATAAGTACTGGAAGGAAAAATAGTTTTTAATAGAAGTAATATACAAATCTGTTTAACTTTCTGGCACCAGCTGATTTAAGAAAAAATGTTTTCCACTGGAGAACCCCTTTAACTACTCCTAACACTCCTCCCACCCTTAAAAAATAAAAAGCTCTTAATCATACCTTTATTCTTGTTCACATAGTGCAATCTCCCAGCAGGAGAAAGTGGGCGTTTCCCAGTAGGCATGACATCACTGAACCCTACTGGTGGATAACTTCCGCCCTCACATCGTTGCAGTTCTGTGATGGACACAAGACATCAGGCTCTGTGCAGCTTTCAGTGAGGCTCTTTGCAGCTTTCAATGATGCTCTGTTTAGCTTTCAGTGAGGCTTTTGGGCAGCTGTCAATCAAGCTAACTGCTGAGTTTGGTCTTCTGTGAGACTGATGAGACTCAAATGCTCATTTTAACTGCAATACCTTGGACCTCTCCCCTTAGAAATAAAAAAGGCCTGACAACATGTTAACTTTTCTTAAACGGGTGGGGTTGGCCACAGCATTTATTATTTTTTATAAATATAAACACTAAATAACAAGGCACTTAAAACTTGGTCAAACTGGGCGGTGCTACCTTGCCGTTTTACAGGTGCACAGGTACAGCACCAGTCTGACCACCAAACACCTTCTCAAACCACCGCTGTGACTTCAACAGGAACACCAGCTACAATGAGAAGGAAGAACAAACAAAATACATTAAAACAAAACAGGGAGGGAGGGACAAAACCTCCGGGTCCCAGTCGGGGAGTGCAAAATCACTTCAGAGGGGGTTATATATAAGAGAGGGGGAGGGGGAACACTAGCAGCCCAGGAAATAATAACGCCCCTGATTGGACTGAGCCCCTAACTCTCACCCCCTCCCAACAGAAACAGCAGCAAGGGGAGCAGACCTAATGGAGCCTGAAATTCTTAAGGGTACGTTCACACATATGCAGATTTGATACACAGGATTTTCAGCTGCAGATTTCAATGTAAACTAAATGGCTGAACACAGCTTCTAATCTGCAGTTACAAATCCTGAGCATCAAATC
Organism: Hyla sarda; assembly: GCF_029499605.1. Classification (NCBI taxonomy): domain Eukaryota; kingdom Metazoa; phylum Chordata; class Amphibia; order Anura; family Hylidae; genus Hyla; species Hyla sarda. The sequence continues at coordinate 130,449,025 of NC_079194.1, read as the reverse complement.
TGCGCAGGATCTTGTACATGTGAACGTACCCTAAAGGAGAAGCAGCTTATCAGTCAGGGGGAAAGCTGGATTGATCACCGCTTGCCCCAAACTCACTGTAGTAATTGTGGCAGGGAACAGAACAGAGCCACCTTGTGGCCATTTTTTCTATTACATTTTAAACATATTTATGTTGATAATTTTAAAAGCAGGTGAATGGGAAAGTGCCTGCTAATTACACAAGGAACACTATATAAAAAGTTTTATTTGATGACAGGTACTCGTTAAGATACGGGCATGAAGAAAGTAAGTAAGGGTCCAGCTCCCAGAAGAAATAGGTCCGTTAAAACTTAACATTTAATCCTGCATATTAAAATGGATCTTTCCATAAAACAGAAAAAGACACATGTAACCCTCAAACATAGGAGTGAAACGCCGACGCGTTTCGAGCCTAAGCTCCTAATCATGGCAGTGATACCACCTAACAAGGGAGTTTATATACCAAAATACAAATGAAAAATGGAAAACACACCTTGTTGCAAGTTCGGTTCCCGGCGTCTCAAAACCAGAACTGACGTAACACCATCAGAGCATCAGCTCCCAAACACAGGTGATCTCAGCATCATCTGATCCCAACCACCGCCCATCCCTGAAAACAGAGCGAGAGGGCAGTGCGTGCAATTCTGTGTGGCGCCCTATTGCCGCATTGTGTGAATTGTGGTCTGTGGTATTCTACACATATTGATCCTATGCGGCACATGAAGTATTTGCATTTCAAAGCCAATAACACAACACTTGACAATGAGCAAAATCCCATGCCTTCATGTTGTTTGTATATTCGATTGCTGTTATGCAACCGGAAAAAACTATGTAAAAAATCAGATGTAACTCATGCTGTATGGCAACTTATGCAATCAAAAATGCTCTTATTTACCATGAGATAAACAGGCTATCCAAATGCTGGAATTCAAGTGCCATATATAATAACATAATATACAAAGCAGCAAGGAAGGGACAGAAGTACGTGGATACTTATAAACACGTCGCATCCAAGGTTACATTCACAAGTCGATGTGTGCTAGTTTATATCCACATATGTCTGATGCGATAAGCATTGTGAAAAGGTAAAAGAGAGAGAGAAAAAAAAAGAAAACATAAAAGTTGTATACATATCGTGAATATGCTTGTATGTCCCACTAGCACTGGAATCGGTCATTGTTATTATTGCTTAACCTCTTCAGGACACAGGGCGTATGGATACGCCCTGCATTCCGAGTCCTTAAGGACCGAGGGCGTATCCATACACCGGGGGAAATCCGGTCCCCACCGCTAGCCGGTTGGGGACCGGAGCCGGATGCCTGCTGAAATCATTCAGCAGGCATCCTGGCACATCACCCAGGGGGGTCCTGAGACCCCCCCCATGTCGGCGATCGGAGAAAATCGCATGTCAATTCAGACATGCGATTTTCTCCAATTCCGGGCTGATCGGGTCTCTGGTGACCCGATCACCCAGAAAATAGGGCTGATCGGAGCTGTCAGCAACAGCCCCGATCAGCCTAAGGGATAGGAGTGAGGTCGCAAAGCTGCGATCTCCTCCTATCCCCTGGCATTAGTCAGAACGGAGTTCTGACCAATAGCAGCGCAGGACAGGGGGTTGCCATGGCAACCCCCCGTTCTGCCCGCCCCTGGATGTCGAAGGGCTCTGGGAAGAAGATGGAGGCCGTACCTGCAGGAGAAGATGCCTGGGGACCTGGGATCTTCGCTGGAGCCTGCTGGATCCTGATCAGGTAGGGAATCGACAGAGGGGGGGGGGGGGGGAATTGAAAGTGAAAGTAAATCGATCTTTACTGTGGCAACCACTAGGGGGGCCAGACTGCAACTCCCAGGCATGCTGGGAGTTGTAGTTTTGCAACATCTGGAGGGTCACAGTTTGGAGACCACTGTTAGTGGTGCCCAAACAGTAGCCCTCCAGATGTTGCCAAACTACAACTCTCAGCATGCCTCAACTGCCCAGGCATGCTGGGAGTTGTAGTTCTGTAACATCTGTCCCTTCAGATTTAGCAATTTTCATGACATTTTTGAAAATTGCTGCTCTACTTTGAAGCCCTCTAATTTTTCCAAAAAGCAAAAATATGTCCATTTTATGATGCCAACATAAAGTGGACATATTGTGTTTGTGAAGAAAAATAACATTTATTTGGAATATCCATTTTCCTTACAATTTGAGAGCTTCAAAGTTCGAAAAATGCAAAATTTTCAAAATTTTCATGAAATTTTGGGATTTTTCACCAAAAAAGGATGCAATTAACGCCGAAAATTTACCACCAAAATAAAGTAGAATATGTCACGAAAAAACTCTCAGAATCAGAATATTCGGTAAAAGCATTTTCGCGTTATTAATTCGTAAAGTGACGGTGGTCATAATTGCGAAAAAGGGCTCAGTCCTTAAGGTGAAAAAGGGCTGCGTCCTTAAGGGGTTAAAGTGTACCTCTCATCAAAAAAACTTTTGATATATTATAGATTAATGTATGCAGAATAACTTTACAATTGCATGTTATTAGAAAATATGCTTCTATCTATTTAATTTTCCACTTTGAAGAAATGACCACTAGGGGTCTCCCTACCAGTCCTGGCAGCAAGCATTTCAGACTCATGCTGGAGTCCTAAATACTAAGAGCTGCCAGTCTGCTTTGTTCACAAAGGAGAACACTCAGAGCTGCCAGCCTGCTTTGTTCACAGCCTGTTTGGCTGTGAACAAAGCAGGCTGGCAGCTCTGAGTGTTTAGGACTCCAGCATGAATCAGAAATGCTTGCTGCCAGGACTGATCGGGAAAAATACAATAGAAAGAAGCATATTTTTCATTAACATGCTATTGGAAAGTTATTCAACATTCATTAATCTAAAATATATCAAAAGTTTATTTGATGAGAGGTACCCTTTAATTGATATACAGTAGACATATTCATGACTTGTGACATACTCTCCATCTGAAACATTTTACACTAGAATACATGATATAAGATCCCTCACATGAAATTGTACTTAAAGGGGTATTCCAGGTCTAAACTTTTTTATATATATAAACTGGCTCCGGAAAGTTAAACAGATTTGTAATTTACTTCTATTAAAAAATCTTAATCCTTCCAATAGTTATTAGCTTCTGAAGTTGAGTTGCTGTTTTCTGTCTAACTGCTTTCTGATGACTCACGTCCCGGGAGCTGTGCAGCTCCTATGGGGATATTCTTCCATCATTCACAGCTCCCGGGACGTGACATCATCATTGAGCAGTTAGACAGAAAACTTCAGAAGCTAATAACTATTGGAAGGATTAAGATTTTTTAATAGAAGTAATTTACAAATCTGTTTAACTTTCCGGAGCCAGTTGATATATATATAAAAAAGTTTTTGCCTGAAATACCCCTTTAATAAAAGTACAATTAGGTAATTTCTAAAATTCAAACCCTTAGGTGCTCTTGTTTCCATTCTTAAAATCCTAAAGGCTTCTCTAGTGAAGAGGGCATGTGCCCAGTCCCCTCCTCACTTGGGAGGAAGAACCTTCTCTATACCTTGTATGTGTATAGTATTACTGTTGCCATATTGCTTGCCAATCAGATGTCTTGTAAGACCAGATAAGGATCCATTAGAGAAGTCATTTGGGCATCGCAGATGTTCCTGGAATGAGTCTTTTTAACTTGAGACTTGTGCACCCTATGTACTGTAGATTGCATTCCCACCAGGTCCCGCAATATACCACATGTTCACTGTCACAGTTTATGAAACCTTTGATTGGGTACTCTGAACCTGTAGCTGCAGAAGTAATTTTTTTACGTGAGGGCAACATGTATTTGCACATGTTGCACCGAGATCGACCATATTTCTTATTACCAGTAGTGTGCAGCCATGTAGAAGAGGAGGGGACTGGGCACATGCCCTCTTCACTAGAGAAGCCTTTTGGATTCTAAGAATGGAAACAGGATAACCTAAGGGTTTGAGTTTTAGAAATGACCTGATGTTCTTTTATATAAGGATCTTATATCATGTATTCTAGTGTAAAATGTTTCGGATGGAGAGTATGTCACGTCATGAATACTCCTATATCAATTAATATAATAATATAATAACTATGAATGATTCCACGTGCTAGTGGGACATACAGCATATTCACGATATTTATACAACTTTTATGTTATCTTGTTTTTCCATCTACTGCTATCGTTTTTGTTTGGCACTTATACTGCTGTTGTGAATGTTCTACAGGTGTTTTTTTTTATCTCTTTTTCTTTTTCATAATGCTTTTCGCATCAGATATATGTGGATATAAGCTAGCACACGTCAGCTTGTGAATGTCACCTGGGATGTGACGTGTTTATAATTACCCACGTACCTCTGTCCCTTCCTTGCTGCTTTGTATATTATGTTATTATATATGGCACTTGAATACCAGCATTTGGATAGTCTGTTTATCTTACAGTAAATAAGAGCATTTTTGATTGCATAAGTTGCCATACGGCATGAGTTATATCTGATTTTTTACGCATTCTGTGTTCACACCATGTCATACATTGGGTTATGGTTGCGATGTTTTAACATAGTTTTTTCCAGTTGTATAACAGCAATTGAATATACATACAACATGAAGGCATGGGATTTGGCTCATTGTACAAGTGTTGTGTTATTGCCTTTGAAATGCAAATACTTCATGTGCCGCATAGGATAAATGGGAGAGATTTATTAAAACCTGTCCAGAGGAGAAGTTGCTGAGTGTGCCCATAGCAACCAATCAGATCGCTTCTTTCATTTTTCAGAGGCCTTTTCAAAAATGAAAGAAGCCATCTGATTGGTTGCTATGGGCAACTCAGCAACTTTTCCTATGAAAGGGGTTTTGATAAATCTCCCCCAATATATGTGGAATACCGCAGACCACAATTCACACAATGCGGCAATAGGGCGCCACACGGAATTGCACGCACTGCCCTCTCGCTCTGTTTCAGGGATGGGCGGTGGTTGGGATCAGATGATGCTGAGATCTATCATCATCTGTGTTTCGGAGCTGATGCTCTAATGGTGATACGTCAGTTTCCGTTTTGAGACGACTGGAAGCGGACTTGCAACAAGGTGCGTTTTTCATTTTTCATTTGTATTTAGGTATATAAACTCCCTTGTTAGGTGGTATCACTGCCATGATTAAGAGCTTAGGCTCAAAACGCGTTGTGTTTCACTCCTATGTTTTAGGGTGACATGTTACTTTTTGTGTTTTACGGAAAGATCCATTTTAATATGCAGGATTAAATGTTAAGTTTTAATTGACCTATTTCTTCTTGGAGCTGGACTTACTTTCTTCATGCCCTATGTCTACGGGGAATAGCGGTTCCCTGCATCTGTGCTTCCGGACCACATTCCTGTGCCTGCTGCTGATCCATGACTGTTTTTCTTTTCTTCATTGTTACTCGTTAAAGGGGTACTCCCCTGGAAAACATTTTTTTTTTTTAATCAACTGGTGCCAGAAAGTTAAACAGATTTGTAAATTACTTCTATTTAGAAATCTCAATCCTTCCAGTACTTATCAGCTGCTATATGCACCTCAGGAAGTACTTTTCTTTTTGAATTTCCTTTCCGTCTGACCACAATGCTCTCTGCTGACACCTCTGTCCATTTTAGGAACTGTCCAGAGTAGGAGCAAATCCCCATAGCAAACCTATCCTGCTCCGGATAGTTCCTAAAATGGACAGAGGTGTCAGCAGAGAGCACTGTGGTCAGACAGAAAGGAATTTCAAAAAGAAAAGCACTTCCTGTGGCGCATATAGCAGCTGATAAGTACTGGAAGAATTAAGATTTTTAATTAGAAGTAACAAATCTGAATTCAAGTAGAGAAAACAGACATGGTCGCACATCCACAATTTGTATTTTGATCTACTTGCTTGTCAGCACAAACTCAAAAACTAACAGGCCACTAGTATACATTTTGATCAAAAAGCACAAGCCCACTTGCACGTCAAGGCCACCCACCCAGAGTGGGTCCCTAACAACCCTAGCATAAAATGGTGCAGCACTGGCCGGCGACCACCATCTCCGCAACACCAGTGCCCACAGGGGTAATGACCCAGTGGTAGAGCAACCCCAATGCCACTCAGACCAGTGCCAGGGCCACCGTGCCTCCCCATAGACTCCATGATAGTGCCACAGGAGCAACGGACGCCGCACAGCACCACACCAGTGTGAAGAAGGTGTAAAAGCTCACTTACCATGTGCTCCCAGTCTGACTGTGAGGCTGCCAGAAAGCAAGGGGCCCTGTGCAGCGTCCTGCTAATTTATATAGGGTGGCCTTGACGTGGCGAGTGGGCTTGTACTTTTTGATCAAAATGTAGACTAACAACCTGTTAGTTTTTGAATTTATGCTGAGAAGCAATTAGATCAAAATACAAATTGTGGATGTGCGACCATGTCTGTTTTCTCTATATGAATTAACTTTGTGTTTTCTATCCCCCTTCTTTTTTGTTGTTTTTACTTGGTCTGCACTATACCCCTCCCCCCTCAGCTCAGCCCTATATAAATTAGCAGGAATCTGCACAGGGCCTCCTCCTTTCTGGCACCCTCCCAGCCTGACTGGGAGCACATGGTAAGTGAGCTTTTACACCTTGTTCACACTGGTGTGGTGCTGTGCGGCGTCCGTTGCTGCTGTGACACCGTGTCTATGGGGAGGTGCGGCCCTAGGACTGGTATGAGTAGCATTTGGGCTGCTCTGCCAGTGGGTCGCTCTCCCTGTGGGCACTGGTGTTGCGGCAGTGGTGGCCATTGCCCAGTACTACCCCATTTTATGCTAGGGACATTTGGGACCCACTCTAAATAGGTGGCCTTGACATGGTGAGAGGGCTTGTACTTTTTGATGAAAATGTATACTAACAACCTGTTAGTCTTTGAATTTATGCTGAGAAGCAAGTAGATCAAAATACAAATTGTGGATGTGCAACCATGTCTGTTTTCTCTATATTAAAGGGGTACTCTGGTGGAAAACTTTTTTTTTTTTTTTTTTTTTTTAAATCAACTGGTGCCAGAAAGCATATGTTTGCTATGGGGATTTTCTCTTACTCTGGACAGTTCTTAAAATGGACAGAGATGTCAGCAGAGAGCACTGTGCTCGTGATTCAGCAGAGAGCTCTGTGTTCCAAAAAAAAAAGAATTCCCTCTGTAGTATTCAGCAGCTAATAAGTACTTGAAGGATTAAGATTTTTTAATAGAAGTAATTTACAAATCTGTTTAACTTTCTGGCACCAGTTGATTTAAAAACCCCTTTAAGATACACTACACAAATAGTGTGCTAAATTTAGTTGTATTTGCATTCTGAACATTAGTTTGGTGCTTGAAACATCTTTAAACTTCTGTACATACAATATAATTACAGATACGTTTCTGTGAACAAGAAACGAGACGGCATGGCTCTATCTTAAGGCCAATACCACAGGTGAGGAGTATCAGGTAACAGCTAAGCAGTCATCCGGCTCTATAATACTAAGTCAGCGGTGGTGCCAGGACATGGTAAGGAGATAGGGAAAATAGGAAAAAGACGAGGTGCACTCCTAGTAGAGTATTATTTAGATAAGGTGTGCGCTACAAGTTGCACCTTACCGCAATGTGTTGTGCTGAGGGCACAACACCTCTGTTCGCCTGTAGACTCACTGATGTAGGTGATCCAGAAGCATAGGGAGGCAGCCTCAATGTCCTTCATCATGACCTCCAGGTATGGTGCAGTGAAGTGATAGTGGAAAAGAAAGAGTTTAGACGAGTTTGATGGTGCCAGATCCCAGGAAACCAATGGCCAGATCCCAGGAAACAAATTGGCTTTATTGGTACAAAGTTTAGGGGTGCACCCCTAAACTTTGTACCAATAAAGCTAATTTAATTTTTACCAAAACACTTCGCTCATTGGTTTCCTGGGATCTGGCACCATCAAACTCGTGCAAACTCTTTCTTTTCCACTAACATGGTAAGGAGATAGACTCAGTATATGATCAGAACACAGGAAAATACAAAACTCCTGCACTCACCGCACAGCTCACAACTTGAAGCTCCTCCAACGGGAAACACCGGGGACACAGGACTGCAGCAAAGTGGGCGCTCAGAGGCCAGTGAAGAACATAGAATCTAGACAACTAGAAAAATATATTCACAACCGCTCAGAAACAAATACATGTATGCAAACTATATCTGTGCATTGTATACTCATATATTTAAAAAAAAAATTAAACACACACACACAAATAAAAACATTCATTCACATGTAAAAAAATACAAACATATTTGTCAATAGTTCATAAACAGGTGTACACAAAGATAGACAGATATGCAGCCAAAGGAAAATACAGTAGCTATGTTCATCTTGTACACGTAGTTGATGCCAGTAAAATAAACCTTGATCCAGGGTCAGTTGTCAAAGTACTTGTGTTGACAATGAGTAAAGAAATACAAATTTTTTATTGGACCATCTGCAGTGCTGCAACAGATGGATAGACAGATAGACAGACAGGTGAGAGAGATAAACAAATAAGGAAGTTCGTTTAATTGCAGTGTGCAGTGGAGGCCTTTCTCCTTGTGAAGGAGGGATAGATAGAAAGACAGATAAATATATATATATATATATATATATATATATATATATATATATATAATAGGTAGATAGAAAGATGGAGAAGATAATGTTTGCTTTCTTTAGATAAGCCAACATAAACCTAAAACAGTATCAGAACCAAGCTCATAGCAAAAATACAGCACCAGAACTAAGCTCTATAAGATATATACAGCACCAGGCTCTACAGTCAACCGAAAAGTCAAGCTAACCCATTGCCATAGCAGTTTTTACAGTGTGAATATACCCAGTATATCTTAAGGCTATGAACTACTTTGAATAATGTGTTTACTGACTTGCTAGAATTATGGGTTAAAGGTGTGTTTGAGATGATGTGGGGGGGAGGGGGGTGACGGGAGGGGATAAGTATTATAAGTTTGAATAGCTGTTGAAAAATCACAAAAGAGAGAATCCTGTGTAATGCAATTTCCATTAACCAGACCTTGGACTAGTCATATCAGTGGGAAAATCACCATACATGTGTGAACCCTCGAACCTGCATATTTTCCAGACCAAATGTATCTGAAATTCCATCTGTTATTTATTAACTCAATATTATATTTGAAATATGAGACAATTAAATATACGAAGGAGACATGCATTACTCACATCTTCCCTTGTAGGGTAATCTGCACTAAAATACATCCCACAGCCCACCTTCATGGTTAAACTATAAGCTCAAGCAAAAACTGCAAGTCTCTTACTCTTATTACAGAACCACTGATCTTTTGGTGCAGTGGGACTACAAGTCTAAGCATACCTCTACTGCCTACCTCTAACTGCCAGGAATTGTTATAAGAGTGTAGGTGATTTAGAGAATGAATACAGGAGTTGTCCAGGATTAGAAAAATCGGGCAAACTGTTGTGTTTCTCCTCTATTGTGTCTATCTGCCCCCAGAGGCAGAGTGGTGAACTACACACAAACATCATCTGTTCCCTTTAAGGTTTTACAGGTGCAGGAGATGAGGGAACAGGGAAATGCACAGATATTTTGGAGGGCAGGGGCTCAAGTAAAAAAAGAGGGCACTTCTCATCATTTAAAAAACATCTGCCAGACTTAATGGGCTGCCGCCCAGGGACACAGCAGTGGACCTCCGGCCAGGCCTCCTTGACATTCCTAGCCCCATAAAAGTTGGTGTTTTTGTAAAATAAAGTCAAGAACAGTTTCTATGAAGGTCTGCCATGTGTATATACACTTTGGCTGTGCTGTCAGTCTTATTTACAGAAAACATGTGACAGCTGCCCTATAATATACTGTATTATAGAGGAGATTCATCAAAACCTGTGCAGAGAAAGAGCGGTGCAGTTGCCCATAGAAACCAATCAGATCGCTGCTTTCATTTTGCAGAAGGCTTTTCCTCTGCAAAGATTTTAATAAATCTCCCTCCATATGCCCCGGTCTGACCTATATATGACAGAACGTGCACTGTGTCTGGCCTCACCCATCACCAATCACCCATCCCCAATCACCCAGCACCCATCCCCAATCACATATCACCCATCCCCAATCACCCATCACCAATCACCCAGCACCCATCCCCAATCACCCATTACCCAGCACCCATCCCCAATCACCCATCACCAATCACCCAGCACCCATCCCCAATCACCCATCACCAATCACCCAGCACCCATCCCCAATCACCCAGCACCCATCCCCAATCACCCATCACCAATCACGCAGCACCCATCCCCAATCACCCTGCACCCATCCCCAATCACCCAGCACCCATCACCCATCCCCAATCACCCAGCACCAATCACCCAGCACCAATCACCCAGCACCCATCCCCAATCACCCAGCACCCACCTTATGCAGGAATCTCTACACAGCTCTGGTTCTTACACTGAAGAGGTGGACACCACACAAAGATATGCTTACATGCTACAATATACAAGAGTTGGAGAAAAAAGAATTATAAATATACAAAGACGGCCAGGCATAGCACAGCATACAGGATGGAGGCAGGGAAGGTCCGGCTCCATTGCTCACAAGACTGACTTCGCATACTAGAAATGTGGGGCAATACCTAGAAAACGTCTGGTCCACATTTAGTAAGTATAACATTATCTTTCTCCTGTTCTCCTGCACTGTAACCTGGTGTATTGGGTTTAGTGCGAGTAAACAGCCTGTCAGTTTCCCTTTAATTATATACCGTACCACCTTAATGAACTATATACTGTGCCACCATTCATCTATTAGTTCCCTGTATACTGTGCCACCATTAGTGAACTATATACTGTGCCACCATTCATCTATTAGTTCCCTATATACTGTGCCATTAGTGAACTATATACTGTGCCACTATTATTTAACAATACTGTGCCACCATTAAGGATCTATACACAGTGCCAGAATACATAGAAATATAATGTTCCAATATAAATAAAATATATACTGTGCTTCCATAAATTCCCTATATACTGTGCTTACATTCCTCTATTAATTCCGTAATAATGTGCTTCATACAATACATACAAGCACATAACATAAAGACCCATACAGTACATAAGAAATATACACACATACAAAGAGACACTTTGACACATACATACAACATGGAATATATACTAAAAGATATAGCCAACAGGCACATCATACATACAGGTTCACACATACATTCACTCACAGATATATACGCACACATATACATACATTCACTTGCTCACATTATATATATATGTGTGTGTGTGTGTGTGTGTGTGTGAGCAAGTGAATCTATGTGTGTGTGTGTGAGTGTGTGTATATATATTTATACAGTATATATATATATATATATATATATATATATATATATATATACACACACACACAGGACACGCAGATTCACTTGCTCACATACACACACACACACATATATATATATATATATATATATATATATGTGTGTGTGTGTGTATATATATGTGAGCAAGTGAATCTGTGTGTGTGTATATGTGTGTATATATATATATATATATATATATATACATACTATATATATATATATATATATATATATATATATATATATATACACACACACATAGATTCACTTGCTCACACACACATATACATAGATTCACTTGCTCACATATATAGGCACATACATAGAGATACACACACACACACACATATATATACACATCATACAGACACACTGACATACAATCACTCATATATACACACTCACAGTCACTTACACTAAGGCCCCAGCCATCCCTCTCTGCACAGGCACATACACACATATACACACACACACACACACTGGGCAGACTGTGGGCGGGGCTTCTCTCTGTCTCCTCTGCTCCTATCTCCTCCGTGTGGAGAGGAGCAGAGAAGTAGCTGATAATGACAGGGTGAGTGGCGCCCCCTTCCTGCAGGGAGGGCACAGCATCCTCCATTAAAGGGGTTCTCCGGTGCTTACACATCTTTTCCCCTATCCAAAGGATAGGGGATAAGATGCCTGATTGCGGGAGTCCCGCCGCTGGGAACCCCTGGGATCATGCACGTGGCACCCCGTTTGTAATCAGTCCCCGAAGCGTGTCCGCTCCGGGTCTGATTATAGGCGACCACCGGGCCGGCGGCGTGGGACGTCACGCCTCCGCCCCTGTGTGACGTCATGCTCCGCTCCTCAATGCAAGCCTACGGGAGGGGGCGTGACCGCTATCACGCCCCCTCACGTAGGCTTGCATTGAGGGGCGGAGCGTGGTGTCACACAGGGGCGGAGGCGTGACGTCCCACGCCGCCGGCCCGGTGGTCGCCTATAATCAGTCCCGGAGCGAACACACTCCGGGGACTGATTACAAACTGGGTGCTGCATGCATGATCCCGGGGGTCCCCAGCGGAGGGACTCTCGCGATCAGGCATCTTATCCCCTATCCTTTGGATAGGGGAAAAGATGTGTAAGCACCGGAGAACCCCTTTAAACCCCATACAACTCCCCAGCAATGGATCCTTTTTACTGCACCTATCACCCTGAGTCAGTAGCTCCTTTTTTGAGGGCACTATAAGGGCAGGTGAGGAAAAGGGGCAGGGGATCCAGCCCCCTTTTACCCCTATGTGTGCATGTCCCTGTGAGGGAAGGATTTAAAAGGACCAATTCATACCATTGGGTAAATGTAAATATATAAGGTGTTCTCCAGAGGTTGTAATCTTACTGTTTTACACAAAGATCAGGTCAAAGACAACTGCTGTCAGGGATTATTGCCTTATAGTATCCAACTATTAATAAGAAATATTTACCTACAGTAGAACTGTATGCAGGTATAAATAAACAGTTAAATAAAAAAAAAGAACTGTATGCAGGTAGTTGCCTGAGATCTACCGTCTCAGGAGCCATGTCAGTAAGAATGTAGAGTTAATTATTCTTTGATCATCTTCCCACTCCTTACAGTCTTCTACAAATCTGATTTTATGTCTTAAAGGGAATATTTGAGTATTGAAAATACTGAATATTATTATTATTCATTGTTTAAGCTAATGAGCAGCATATATCTCTCATGTGTCCTGAGGCTGTACTGGGTCAGGAAAGGTTATCAGCCTCACAAAGAATTGTAACAGATTGTGTGTAATGGTTCCATTCACTGACAGCAAATAGAGGTGTTAAAAGTGATAGAGGAATTTAAGGGGTATTCCCATCTTCAAAAGTAATCCCCTATTCACAGAATAACAAACTGCTGGGACCACCATGGATCACAAGAGTGGAGCTCAAAGCTCAGCAAGTTCAGATGTCCAGTAGTTAAAGGGGAAACAAGTAGAAAACAAATGTTTTCAAATCAACTGGTGCCGGAAAGTTAAACAGATTTGCAAATTACTTAAAATGTAATCCTTCCTGTACTTATCAGCTGCTGTATACTACAGAGAAATTTGTGAATTTATTTTCTGTCTGAACACAGTGCTCTCTGCTGACACCTCTGTTTGTGTCAGGAACTGTCCAGATTAGAAGCAAATCCCCATTGAAGACCTCTCCTGCTCTGGACAGTTCCTGACATGGACAGAGGTGTCAGCAGAGAGCACTGTGGTCAGACTGGAAAGAACTTCACAAATTTCTCAATAGTATATCTGTAGCATACAGCAATTGACAAGTACTAGAAGGGTTAAGATTTTTAAATAGAAGTGATTTACAAATTTGTTTAACTTTCTTGCAACAATTTTTTTTCCCACCGGAGTTCCCCTTTAAATAATGGGGCACTGACTGTGCGGGGTGCACTCCATTTATTCTGAGGACAAGTCTTCTCTGCTCTCATGATTCACGAAGGTCTCACCAGTCAAACCCCCACTGATCAGTGTGCTAATTTTGTGAATAGGAAATACCTAACGGAGGAGGTGGGAACGTCCCTTTGAACCTATTTTTTTTTAACCAAATAAAAAGCAACAATGGTGCGCTCACCAAGTCCTGTTGCACGGCCAAAACTCCAAATGAATCAAAAAAATCAAACAGGTGACCAGCAGTGAAAATCGTCTTCAGATTCATTGGAGAAACAGGTAAAAGTCACATGCAAGCGACAACCGCAAAAAAGATGCTGGACATAATGTACTTCGAGTCACATGACTCTTTATCAGAATACAATTCTGATGAAGAGTCATGTTACTCGAAATGCGTCATGTTCAGCATAGGCGTGCGCACGGGGTGTGCCGGGTGTGCCTGGGCACACCCTAATCAAGCCCAGGGACCAGTGGCGTCGTCAAGGAGCCCCCCCAACTGAAATTGGTGCCGTACTGTCCATCACTCATTTGCCCGGGGACAGTGCCGAGCGCAAGCCCGGCCGGCTGGTGCAGAACTTATTTCACTATAAGCGTGTCTTACAGACACGCCTATTGTTAAATGTGGTGCTAGGCTGATTGACAGAGCGAAGAGCCATTGGCTCCCCGCCCTGTCAATCACTCTTGTGGCTGCCGGCGATTTGCAGGCAGCCAACAAGAGGCCCCGGACAGCCTTCCTCTGCGCTCTGTGCTCTGGCACATGAGTGACGTCATAATGCGTCGGAGCTCAGACCGGAGGGGAAGAGAAGGAGAGGACACGCCATGCTAAAGCCAGTTACGTATGTTTTGATTTTTTTTTTACTCGACTTTCTAGAGGGGACTACTTTTATTACCTATTGGGGGGGTACTGTTACTTCCTAAAGGGGGCTTCTGAGCTACTATTCCTACCTGAAGGGGGCTTCTAAGCTACTATTCCTACCTAAAGGGGGCTTCTAAGCTACTATTCCTACCTAAAGGGGGCTTCTAAGCTACTATTCCTACCTAAAGGGGGCTTCTAAGCTACTATTCCTACCTAAAGGGGCTTCTAAGCTACTATTCCTACCTGAAGGGGGCTTCTAAGCCCTTGTTTCCCAACCAGGGTGCCTCCAGGTGTTGCAAAACTACAACTCCCAGAATGCCTCCTTGCTGGGAGTTGTAGTTTTGCAATATCTGGAGGCCCCCTGGTTGGGAAACACTGTTCTAAGCTTCTATTCCTACCTAAAGGGGGCTTCTAAGCTACTATTCCTACCTAAAGGGGGCTTCTAAGCTACTATTCCTAGCTAAAGGGGGCTTCTAAGCTACTATTCCTACCTAAAGGGGGCTTCTAAGCTACTATTCCTATCTAAATGGGGCTGCTGAGCTACTATTCCTACCTAAAGGGGGCTTCTAAGCTACTATTCCTACCTAAAGGGGGCTTCTAAGCTACTATTCCTAGCTAAAGGGGGCTTCTAAGCTACTATTCCTACCTAAAGGGGGCTTCTAAGCTACTATTCCTATCTAAATGGGGCTGCTGAGCTACTATTCCTACCTAAAGGGGGCTTCTAAGCTACTATTCCTACCTAAAGGGGGCTTCTAAGCTACTATTCCTACCTAAAGGGGGCTTCTAAGCTACTATTCCTATCTAAATGGGGCTGCTGAGCTACTATTCCTACCTAAAGGGGGCTTCTAAGCTACTATTCCTACCTAAAGGGGGCTTCTAACCTACTATTCCTACCTAAAGGGGCTTCTAAGCTACTATTCCTACCTGTATGGCGGCTACTGAGTTACTATTCCTACCTAAATGGGGGCTTCTAAGCTACTATTCCTATCTAAATGGGGGCTGCTGAGCTACTATTCCTACCTAAAGGGGGCTTCTAAGCTACTATTCCTACCTAAAGGGGGCTACTGAGCTACTATTCCTACCTAAAGGGGGCTTCTAAGCTACTATTCCTACCTGTATGGGGGGCTGCTGAGCTACTATTCCTACCTAAATGAGGGCTTCTAAGCTACTATTCTTACCTAAATGGGGGCTACTGAGCTACTATTCCTACCTAAAGGGGACTACTAGGCTGCTATTTCTATTTAAAGGGGGATACTATTCTTACCTAAATGGGCTACTATGCCTACCTAAATGGGGCTAATATGAATACCTAAAGAGGGCTACTATAAATACTTAAAGGAGGCTACTACTACTACCACCTACTGGGCTACTATTCCTACCTAAATGGGGCTACGAGGTTACTATTCCTACTTAAAGGGGGTTACTATTTCTATCTGAAGGGGGTTACTTTTCCTACCTAAAGGGGGTTACTATTACTATCTAAAAGGGGGCTACTAGGCTACTATTCCTGCCTAAAGGGGGCCACCAGGCTACTATTCCTACCTAAAGGGGGCTACTATTCCTACCTAAAGGGGGCTACTATTCCTACCTAAAGGGGGCTACTATTTCTACCTGAAGGGGGTTACTATTCCTACCTAAAGGGGGCTACTATTTCTACCTGAAGGGGGTTACTATTCCTACCTTAAGGGGGCTACTATTGCTACCTAAAAGGGAGCTACTAGTCTACTATTCCTACGTAAAGAGGGCTACTATTCCTACCTACATGGGCTACTATGCCTACCTTAATGGGGCTACTATGAATACCTAGAGAGGACTACTATAAATACTTAAAGGAGGCTACTATGAATACTTAAAGGAGGCTACTACTACTACCACCTAAATGCTACAACTACTCCCTAATAGAAGCTGCTGCTGCCTATTACCTAAATGGGGGGGGGGGGGGGGGGTTCTGCTACTATATACTGAGGACTGCAACTATATACAGGGGGCTACTATCTACAGAGAGACCTACCTACAGGAAGAAACCCCCTACCTATAGGGGGATGTTACTGCCTAGAGGGGGCAGCTATCTTCAGATGGCACCTACCTACTCGGGGAACTAAATGTGGGGGACCTACCTACTTTTCCGCAACCCACTTATCTACCCACTGTACTGTGTGCAACACTAAGGAGGTTATTATTACTGTTTGGGGTGCTATAGGTGCTGTAAAAGAGCCTAAAATATTTGTCTGGCAGGTTCTGTGGAGCAGAGTTGTGTCTGGAAAGAATCGTCATGATGAAGATGACTATTAGAGAAGACGTTACCTACGAGTTGCCTGATGTAACTGTATGTAGTCACTTAAATGGTCTGCAGAGCCTGAGTAGAGTTGATATCTGTCACTGTATGGGGGTAATATTCCCTCCCTGTATACTGGTATTATTGGTAATATTGGTCCCAGTATACAGGATTTGGCCAGTAACAGTATGATGGGGATATGTATAGTGATAATATTTCTCCTTGTATACTGGTATTATTGGTAATATTGGTCTCAGTATACAGGATTAGATCAGTAACAGTATGATAGTAATATGTAAGGTGATAATATTCCTCCTTGTATACTGGTATTATTATACATCTCAGTATACAAGAATTGGTCAGTAACATTATGATGATAATATGTATGGTGATAATATTCCTCCATGTATACTGGTATTATTGGTAATATTGGTCTCAGTATACGGGATTTGGTCTGTAACAGTGTGATGGTAATATGTATGGTGGTGTATGGCTCCTGCTATGTAGTGCTGGTGGACTATCTTATTGTGTATGGGACAGGGAAATTAGACATGCTGGGAGTTGCAAAACTTCAACTCCCAGCATGCCTTGACAGCTGTTGGCTGTCCGGGCATGCTGTGAATTGTAGTTTAACAACATCTGGAGGTCCACAGTTAGGAGACCACTGCTTTATAGGCTAAAGCAGCAGTTTTAAGCGATATTCCCATCTCATTAAAGGGAACCAATCATCAGATTTTACCCTATATAATGCTTGGTAAAGTTTTATATAGGGTAAAATTGTTGTCCTCACCATCCCCGGGGGACGCTCCTACCTCCAGGGATGGTGAAGATATGAAGTTATAAACTAGTCACCGCCATGGCCGTAAGTAGTCACCTGGGCGGGGAGCTCCACTCACCTACTCTCACCTACATATCTTCACCATCCCTGGGGGCAGGAGCGTCCCCCAGGAATGGTGAAAATAAAGATTTTACCCTATATAACGCTCTGCCAAGCGTTATATAGGGTAAAATCTGATGATTGGTTCCCTTTAAAGGGGTACTCCACTGGCCAGCATTCGGAACTTTGAGTTCCAAATGCTGTGTGTGCACTGCGGGTAATGACCATGCCCCTAAATGCGAGTCTATGGAAAGGGCGTGGCGGCGCAGGTGTGGTACGCAATGTTCACTCCAGGGACAACTGTGTCTACATCCTCAGGGTCGGCAGGGACTCCAGCAGTCAGTCTCCAACCTATATGCTTGTTATCCCCTATACTGTGGATAGGGGTTATCTTTATAAATGGGACAAACCCTTTAAAGGCATGTTTACATAGACTGCATGGTTTATGGTGCAGAAGCCACACCAATTTCTTTGCCAAACAGTGTGCGGTGACAGCTTTGAAAACTGCACAGAAAATAAGTGACATTTCACTTCTTTTTCATGTGGATACATGTAGCGTTGTTATAATCCCCCCCTACTTTTGTCCTGGCCCCCAGTGTGCCCCCCCCCCCCCACAAATTTGAAAGCTAGAGATGCCACTGCACCTAATGTGGGGTAACTGTATTGCCAACCTAATGTGGGGGAACTGTACTGCACCTAATGTGGGGGAACTGTACTGCCAACCTAATGTGGGGGAACTATACTGCCAACCTAATGTGGGGGAACTGTATTGCCAACCTAATGTGGGGGAACTGTACTGCACCTAATGTGGGGGGAACTGTACTGCCAACCTAATGTGGGGGAACTATACTGCCAACCTAATGTGGGGGAACTGTATTGCCAACCTAATGTGGGGGAACTGTACTGCACCTAATGTGGGGGAACTGTACTGCACCTAATGTGGGGGAACTGTACTGCACCTAATGTGTGGAAACTGTATGGTCAACCTAATGTGGGGGGAACTGTACTGTCAACCTAATGTGGGGGAACTATACTGCCAACCTAATGTGGGGGAACTGTACTGCACCTAATGTGGGGGAAGTATACTATAAATATATATATATATATATATATAGATATATATATATAGATAGATATGCACGCGCGGGGCGAGTTGTGCTTTAGGGTGCACACCCTAATGCAATAGGCTGCGCACGCCTATGATGTTCAGTGTTTCTCAGCTCTATTGTATGTCTTTTTTTGTGAGCTGCACAGGGGCTCACCTGTCACAGACACGCGCTCGCTCTCTAATAGGGATCCAGGACACTTGCCTTGGATCACCAGACAAGCAAGCACGTGTACAGGCGCATACAGTTCAAAGCTGCATCTCAGTGTGAGCCGCAGGACCTGCGGCCTACACCGAGGGGAGACCTTGACCTCCACTCCCACATGACTCAGATGACTTTACTCATCAGCGCCTGCACTCTGGAGAAAGTATACAACAGCAAACAAGCATCTCTTCTCAGCACACTATGGATGAAGAAATGGTGAGGTTTATTCCACTGTAAAAAGTGTCTTTACAAAAGTGAACTTTCAACCAGCTCAACCTGGTCTTTTTTTAAGCTGTGGAATAAACTTCACAATTTCTTCATCCGTTGTGTGCTGCAGAGACATCCTTGTTTACTTACCTAGCTAGCTACCTAGCTACCTGGCAACCTACCTACATAGCTACCTACATAAACTACCAACCTATCTGAGGTGGCCCAGTACGGGATGGTGTTTCCCCATACCTTTCTCCTGCCCTGTCAGGCAGAGTTCCTTTATGTCCCCAGGGCCCCCTGCAGTGTTATCCCCTATGTACATATGTTATATGTTAAAAGTGTGATGTTTCTTTATTTACTGGGACCATGTGCTTGTTACCCAGGAGGCACTAGTGACCAGGTGACCCCTCAAGTGACCTATGGGCTCTTGGCTATACACCTCTATTAAAACCAGGGGTGGAGCTACAATCTCTCTCTTCCAGCATTCTTGCTCCTGCTTAGGTCCAGTGCAGCCATCAGTGTCTGTGTCCAGACCATTGGAGGCCTCAAGCCTAAAGTCTGCAGCCACAAAGTCAACTCAAGTAAGCCCAAAGTCATCTTCATGTCAATCATCAAGTAAGTAAAGTTAAGTCTTCTATATAGTCACCGTGGCCTGCACTAAAGTGTCTCTACATTCTGCAAGTCCCAGCAAGCCTGCGAGGTCCCCCGTGTCACTGGTCACCAAAGCTACTGTTGTCCGTAACTTGGTGTCTGTGTTTTCATTGCCCCCGTGCTTAGCCCAGGACCAGCGGTATTACCTTCGGGTGGTTAAAGCTAAACCATGCCCTGGAGTTCACGACAAGAAGGGGTTAATAACATCTGCCCCCAGGGTTACAACATCTGCCCTACATTGTACCCCGCATGCCACATATCTACATAGCTACCTACCTGGCCACCTACCTACTTATCTACCTAACTAACTACTTATTTACCTACCTACTTATGCAACAATCTAGCTACCCACATACCTTTGTACCTACCTGCTTAGCATGACTACTTAGCTCTTTCCCTTCTAGGCTGGCGCAGAGCAGAGCCAGCGAGGGGGTAGACACAGGAACCAGCGATGTATACACACTGCTAGTTATGGAGTGATTCCGTACAGAAGGTATACAATGTATACTGCCTTCCCAAGTCACTGCTCTGAGCTGGCCCTGATACATACTGGCCAGTTGTGCCAGCCATAATCATGCCAGCCATAATCATGGTCCACAACTTTGTTGTAAAAAAAACTTCAGTATGATACAATAGTTGCACTATTTTTCATTATACGATGTGCCATATGTAATTGACTTTCTTCATATCTGTGCTGCAGTCAGTGCTGTACCCTATTGTTTGTGGGTCTCGCAGCCCATTGGGATTGTTTGAGATAACCCAGAACTGTTCCATGGTGTTTGCAGTGATGGTTTTTGTAGTGCAGGGTCCTGGTAGTGATAAAATCTGCATCCTTTAACCCTTCTCTGACCTGCCTGGATGGAAACCCTCTCAGCAGTGTTGTATGTTTTAGCGGTGTTGTTACTGTGCAATTATTCAGTGATTTTTCAGAGCCAAGTGATTGATATATAAAAGCTTATTTTTAGTCGTATCTGCAAGCCGCGTGTTACACATTCTGTTCCTCCTCCTTTCATCACACATCTGAGAAGGCCTCTGATTCTCTGCATGGTTTGTGCACTTCTTATTGTTTCTTTTTGTGAAGAACTAGTTGGGCTGAACTCTAGGAAGCATCAGAAGAATGTTTACAGCTTATCATACCAGGGGTTGAAAGAGTTTTCTACATAGTAAACAAGCTACTTCGGGAACAGAGGACCCAGGTATTGATGGAGTTCATATTCCTAAAGCCTGGGCTCCCTGAGAACATAGCGATAAGATGTGGTAAAATCACGTGCTTACTATGGCCTTCAGCACTGTTGCCCTTCAATACAACAAACACAGAAAAAACTAGTGGCACCAGTACCTTACTATACAGCTCCACGAGATGGACAAAGTAGGTATGCGGGAAACCAGCCCAAAAATTTCAGAAAACGGTGGTGACAATGGACAATGAAAACGTAGTAAATACAGTGTGGTACACAAGAAAAACTGACGTCCAGCACTCACCGTGTAGATTCTGGACCTTCAGCTCCAATCTCGGGCTGCTAATCCGGCATCGGAGACGAGGTAGCGTGGGGCGCTCAGAGTGCCCCACGCTACATCGTCACCGATGCCGGATTAGCAACACAAGATGGGAGCTAAAGGTCCAGAATCTACACGGTGAGTGCAGGACGTCGGTTTTTCTTGTGTACCACACTGTTGCCCTTCAGCTGAGGCAAAACTACTACTCCAAACGTTTTTGTGGCTCACGTAAAGGTAAAGAATTTTTATGAACAATTTTCCAGCCTTTTTCATTGTGAATATCTTGCACTGTGTGTCCCTTTAACAACCAGCATTGGGGATAAATGACCAGTGTATGGCCGGGGTTACTGCACAGAAATGAAGGGGTTTGTGGACATGCTGAGTGCTATGACAGTAAAGGGGTTAAATATGTCTGCCTGTTCGGCTGATGCTGATGTCTTGCCCAGTGGCAATGTCTCACCTTCCTCTCGTGGATGCAGTTTATGACCGATGACTATGAGAAATTCTT
This sequence comes from Hyla sarda, assembly GCF_029499605.1. NCBI lineage: Eukaryota > Metazoa > Chordata > Amphibia > Anura > Hylidae > Hyla > Hyla sarda. The sequence goes on along the minus strand of NC_079194.1, from coordinate 130,427,054 downwards.
TCTGATACCGAGAGCCTTTTAAAGAGCAGAAACATTACTATAGTGACAGGCATGATCAGTGGGCAGCAGAAGAACAAGGGACATGCTACTGTGCCATGTCTGCTTTGACCTCGGATTCATATAGATATGTTCATAGTGGTGTCCCATAGAGATACATGGATGGGGCGTGTTGGCCATGGCTTCCTGCAGGGGTCGGAACAGCCGTTTCCATCAGACTGTCGGGGCCCCGTTCAGCAGAATCCAGTGGGGGGTTGAGGGTCGGACCCCCGCAATCTATAACTGTTACGCCTAGCGCTCCGGGTCCCCGCTCCTCCCCGGAGCGCGTACGGCGTCTCTCTCTCCGCAGCGCCCCAGTCGGTCCCGCTGACCGGGAGCGCTGCACTATCATGGCCGTCGGGGATGCGATTCGCACAGCGGGACGCGACCGCTCGCGAATCGCATCCCAGGTCACTTACCCGTTCCCGTCCCCTGCTGTCATGTGCTGGCGCGCGCGGCTCCGCTCTCTAGGGCGCGCGCGTGCCAGCTCCCTGAGACTTAAAGGGCCAGTGCACCAATGATTGGTGCCTGGCCCAATTAGCTTAATTGGCTTCCACCTGGTCCCTGACTATATCTGACCTCCTCCCATGCACTCCCTTGCCGGATCTTGTTGCCCTTGTGCCTAGTGAAAGCGTTTTGTGTGTCCAAAGCCTGTGTACCAGAACTTCTGCTATCCACCCTGACTACGAACCTTGCTGCCTGCCCCGACCTTCTGCTACGTCCGACCTTGCTTCTGTCTACTCCCTTGTACCGCGCCTATCTTCAGCAGCCAGAGAGGTTGAGCCGTTGCTAGTGGATACGACCTGGTCACTACCGCCGCAGCAAGACCATCCCGCTTTGCGGCGGGCTCTGGTGTAAACCAGTAGTGACTTAGAACCGGTCCACTAGCACGGTCCACGCCAATCCCTCTCTGGCACAGAGGATCCACCTCCTGCCAGCCGGCATCGTGACAGTAGATCCGGCCATGGATTCCGCTGAAGTTCCTCTGCCAGTTGTCGCCGACCTTCCCACACTGGTCGCCCAGCAAGCCCGACAGATCGCCCAGCAAGCCCAACAGATTGCCCAACAAGACCACCAGCTGTCGTACTTGACCACCATGACTCAGCAACTCCAGTCGCAGCTACAGCAGATTCAGTCTCAGCTACAGCAGCAGCAACCATCTCCTCCGCCAGCTCCTGCACCTCTTCCGCAGCGAGTGGCCACTCCTAGCCTCCGCCTGTCCTTGCCGGACAAATTTAATGGGGACTCTAAGTTTTGCCGTGGCTTTCTTTCGCAATGTTCCCTGCACTTGGAGATGATGTCGGATCAGTTTCCTACTGAAAGGTCTAAGGTGGCTTTCGTAGTCAGCCTTCTGTCTGGAAAAGCCCTGTCATGGGCCACACCGCTCTGGGACCGCGATGACCCCGTCACTGCCTCTGTACACTCCTTCTTCTCGGAAATTCGAAGTGTCTTTGAGGAACCTGCCCGAGCCTCTTCTGCTGAGTCTGCCCTGCTGAACCTGGTCCAGGGTAATTCTTCCGTTGGCGAGTACGCCATACAATTCCGTACTCTTGCTTCTGAACTTTCCTGGAATAATGAGGCCCTCTGCGCGACCTTTAAAAAAGGCCTATCCAGCAACATTAAAGATGTTCTGGCCGCACGAGATACTCCTGCTAACCTGCATGAACTCATTCATCTAGCCACTCGCATTGACATGCGTTTTTCTGAGAGGCATCAAGAGCTCCGCCAGGAAAAAGACTTAGATCTCTGGACACCTCTCCCACAGTCTCCATTGCAATCTGCGCCTAGGCCTCCCGCCGAGGAGGCCATGCAAGTGGACCGGTCTCGCCTGACCCTGGAAGAGAGGAATCGCCGTAAGGAAGAGAATCTTTGTCTGTACTGTGCCAGTACCGAACATTTTTTGGTGGATTGCCCCATCCGTCCTCCACGTCTGGGAAACGCACGCTCGCACCCAGCTCTCGTGGGTGTGGCGTCTCTTGATGCTAAGTCGGCTTCTCCACGTCTCACGGTGCCTGTACGGATTTCGCCTTCAGCCAGCTCTTCCCTCTCAGCCGTGGCCTGCCTGGACTCTGGTGCCTCTGGGAATTTTATTCGGGAGTCCTTGGTGAATAAATTCCGCATCCCGGTGACCCGTCTTGTCAAGCCACTCCACATTTCCGCGGTCAACGGAGCCAGGTTGGATTGCACCGTGCGTTTCCGCACGAAGCCCCTCCTAATGTGCATCGGACCTCATCATGAGAAAATTGAGTTTTTGGTCCTCTCCAATTGCACTTCTGAAATTCTCCTTGGACTACCCTGGCTTCAACACCATTCCCCAACCCTGGATTGGTCCACAGGGGAGATCAAGAGCTGGGGTACCTCTTGCTTCAAGGACTGCCTTAAACCGGTCCCCAGTACTCCCTGCCGTGACCCTGTGGTTCCTCCTGTATCCGGTCTCCCTAAGGTCGTTATGGACTCTGCCCGCCTTAAGAAGTGCCTCTCCCCCCCTCCCAGTCCACTCAGGCAAGCCTCGGTGCCTCCTCATGGCCCTCGTCCTGGTGTCACACTGCCCCGTGCCAGGCCTCGCCCTCTGCCCTCCCTCCCCATTCCCACTCCTGCTGTACTGCCTGCCGTTGAGGAATCCCTCCATCCTTTCCCGGTGTCCTCATCCCAGGGGGGGCAGTTACCGGACAAAGAGAAGGGGAGACCTAAGGGGGGGGTACTGTTACGCCTAGCGCTCCGGGTCCCCGCTCCTCCCCGGAGCGCGTACGGCGTCTCTCTCTCCGCAGCGCCCCGGTCGGTCCCGCTGACCGGGAGCGCTGCACTGTCATGGCCGTCGGGGATGCGATTCGCACAGCGGGACGCGACCGCTCGCGAATCGCATCCCAGGTCACTTACCCGTTCCCGTCCCCTGCTGTCATGTGCTGGCGCGCGCGGCTCCGCTCTCTAGGGCGCGCGCGCGCCAGCTCCCTGAGACTTAAAGGGCCAGTGCACCAATGATTGGTGCCTGGCCCAATTAGCTTAATTGGCTTCCACCTGGTCCCTGACTATATCTGACCTCCTCCCATGCACTCCCTTGCCGGATCTTGTTGCCCTTGTGCCTAGTGAAAGCGTTTTGTGTGTCCAAAGCCTGTGTACCAGAACTTCTGCTATCCACCCTGACTACGAACCTTGCTGCCTGCCCCGACCTTCTGCTACGTCCGACCTTGCTTCTGTCTACTCCCTTGTACCGCGCCTATCTTCAGCAGCCAGAGAGGTTGAGCCGTTGCTAGTGGATACGACCTGGTCACTACCGCCGCAGCAAGACCATCCCGCTTTGCGGCGGGCTCTGGTGTAAACCAGTAGTGACTTAGAACCGGTCCACTAGCACGGTCCACGCCAATCCCTCTCTGGCACAGAGGATCCACCTCCTGCCAGCCGGCATCGTGACAATAACTTATCCCCTATCCTTTGGAGTTATTTTTCTCTGCACTACTCCTTTAAGGAAAGAACAGGACTTATGCATACAATAAGCCTTTTCTATATCAAGGATTGATACACTTTAACAAACCCTCCGCTATGTAAGCAGAGTTAGTTTAGAAATAGGTTTTCTGCTCTTCTCATCTCATAAAGTGATTATATATAGCTAGGAAGTGCAATCACTGGTGGTAGTACTGATATAGCAGTGCAGCCCCTGTTACAGTCTATCCCTGCACAGCAGCACCCACCCACCTATTGTACAAAATAACTACAGCATGCTTCCCTTCAAGTTAATAGGACCTGCTGCTGTTCCCTTCGCAGCACCACTCCTGGCCACTGGGAATGTGATAACTCTGAATCTGCTCACTGCTTTTACAATAAGAGCCCGTTTAGACAATCCTACTTTCAGCAGAAAAATAGGATCGTTGCTCATTGTTTACAGAACCTTAAAGGGGTACACCGGTGGAATTTTTTTTTTTAATCAACTGGTACCAGAAAGTTAAACAGATATGTAAATGACTTCTATTAAAAAAATCTTTAGCCTTCCAGTACTTTTTAGCAGCTGTATGCTACAGAGGAAATTATTTTCTTTTTATAGTTCTTTTTTGTGTTGTCCCCAGTGCTCTCTGCTGACACCTGATGCCCGTATCAGGAACTGTCCAGCGCAGGAGAAAATCCCCATTGCAAATCTGTGCTGCTCTGGACAGTTCCTGACACGGACAGAGGTGTCAGCAGAGAGCACTGTAGACAAGACAAAAAAGAAATTAAAAAAGAAAAGAATTTCCTCTGTAGCATACAGCTGCTAAAAAGTACTGGAAGGGTAAAGATTTTTTATTAGAAGTAATTTACAAATCTGTTTAACTTTCTGGCACCAGTTGATTTAAACAAAAGTTTTTCACCGTAGTACCCCTTTAACAAGGACCGATCAGTCATACAGCTGGGCCGCAGGAACGATAGCTGGCCATTCAAACTACACACAGACCTAGATCACAGCAATGAGGTCTGTGCTATCCATTCATATATTTGTACGTTGTAATCAGAACGTCTTAATTACTAATTCTAAAAATTTGCGACACTTTTTTTGCCATAACCTACACAAAAACCATTGAAAAATTCCCCACATGGGCCTTGTAATCTGTGTCCTTTGATTTTATTGACCTTGGCAGCAGCTGCCTGATACTGGCAGCTAAAGTTGAGTTTACTGGTAGGCAGAGGTAGAAGGAGTTGGCACTCGTACGTGTAGTGTGGTGTTCGCGGACAGGTAATTGTCTGCAATAGATAAAAGAATCCCGGCACTCACGATAAATGCTTGAATCACCTCAAGTGTTTATTCACATCAAAAGCATAGATGTAACACGGTAGCGACACGTGTGTTGCTACCGTGTTACATCTATGCTTTTGATGTGAATAAACACTTGAGGTGATTCAAGCATTTATCGTGAGTGCCGGGATTCTTTTACCTACTGCAAAGTTGAGTTTACTGACCACCAATATCCCCAAGTCTATTTCAGTGCCGGTTTTAACCATCGATTCACATGACTATATATCTTGTTTCTTTACTCCAAGTGAATGATACAAATTGCGCTTACACTCAGGTAGCAAACTGGTACATGCCTAATCCCGCTAAGAAGTGGATACAACGGTATTCAGTCTAAGCAAAATCTCAGCTGCACAAATCTTTCTGGTATATAACAGTGTTCACATGTGGTGTATGTATTCTTACCGTATGTGTTTAACTTAGGCCTGTGAAAGATGCCATATAGGCGTTCATAACCCATATGGTCCAATTGCAAAAAAGTAACCATTTAAAATGTACCAGTTGTCATAAAATACTTTTGACATTTTCTAGAGACATGTCAAAAAGTTTGGATTGGTCGAGGTCTGAGTGAGCTGCTGCACACTTCTCTCCCTGCTCGGTGTCTATGTAAGTGAGATGGTCCCATAGACTTAAAGGGGTTATCCAGGAAAAACCTTTATATATATATATATATATATATATATATATATATATATATATATATATCTCAAGTGGCTCCAGAAAGTTAAACAGATTTGTAAATTATGTTAAAAGTAAATGGGGCTCAAAGGTCAAAGATATCTAGTTTAAAATAATTAGTATTTATTAATATAGAATGATAATAGATTAAATAGGGAATGTACAGGGCCCTTGTACTCCCCTAATTAATTTAATTAAATACACAATAATAAAATATAATAATACCAATAACAACTATAAAAATAATCTGCGACTTGAGCCTGTAATATCAGTATAGCAATCTAATAATCCTGTGGAATAACACAATGCAAATGTTCATTCAATTGTTCCTATTGTCAGTGATCTTCAATATAAAGCAGATAAAATGTAGCAGCTACAGATATACAGTTAGTCAATTGATGCAATGGTACTGTATCTGTCCAGACAGTGGCAACTCGATCCAACCGATACAATGTAGCGCTTGGTGAACAGTGAACAGTCACTTAAGATCATTCCTTATGCATCTCTGTGTATACCACACATCAAAATGTCATATCAAATCAGCCAGTTAGCAATAAACTCCATATAATGCTCACCACTCCCGGGATGTCACGGATCTCCCTTCAGTGTAGTCCTGTGTGCCGGCTGTATAGAGTCTTTCGCCCGGTGACTGGCCTCAGTCAGGGATTGCACTGCTGGAGTCTCGACCAACTCCTAAGAACGCAGCACTTGGTGGTGGGCACCGTTTGGGGGGACTGCAGCGCTGTCAAGCGGAGTCCCTTAGTCGGACCAGCTGGGAATGGTGGCTGTCAGCAAGCATCAAGTCCTTATTGTGGATAGCCTGATTGGCTTTTCACTTGTAATTAATATAACGGCTGGATGCGGTATACTGAGTGAATAACCCGGCGGCGTTCCTCGTGCACAGGTCGCGCGCTCGGGAGATAGCTCACTGTAATAGATGCCTTGGATCTGTCGGATGATCGCTATTAATGTCAGGCAAGTGTTCTATATTGTCAGGCTCAATATTGCATATTTAAAATCGCTGGACGCGTTTCAAAACCATCCTCGGTTTTTTCTTCAGCAGCGGAACCAGATTTGTAAATTACTTCTATTAACATTTTTTAATCCTTTCAGTACTTATGAGCTGCTGAAGTTGAATTGTTCTTTTCTGTCTAAGTGTCTCGGGAGCTATCCAGCGTAGAAGCGTAGAAGCAAATTCCCATAGGAACTGCACAGAGCAGAATAGATTTTCTATGGGAATTTGCATCTACGCTGGATAGCTCCCGAGACACGTGTCATCAGAGAGCACTTAGACAGAAAAGACCAACTCAACTTCAGCAGCTGATAATTATTGGAAGGATTAAGATTTTTTAATAGAAATAATTTACAAATCTGTTTAACTTTCTGGAGCCAGTTGATCTAAAAAAAAAAAAAAAAAAGTTTTTTTCCTGGAATATCCCTTTAATGATATTGTCTCGGTCATGTGACACAGAGCTGGTAGCGAACAGACTAGGCATACACTTCTCCTGACTTATTCTAGTAGTGATCAGTCAGGGTCTAAACATTCAGATCCAGATGATCAAATCTTGTGATACAACTTTATGAACACCTTTATGACAGGGCGGAGGGCAGATACGTACTGAACCCAATTTATCCATCAAGTCCTGCAGGAACACCTGGGAACTGCACTTTTTCCACAGGAGGATCACTGTTCCCATTAGCAGGACCAGCCCCTAAGTGGAAATTTTGGGTTCCCACACTTTTTTTTTTTCCAGGACTTGACCCCTGGTTAAAGGGGTATTCTGGGATTTTTTTCATTTGACTATGCTACAGGTGCTGTAAAGTTAGTTTAAATCATAATATAGTGTCTGTACCTGTGTAGTCTGAGGTTTTTACAATGCGGCCTGAGACATTACATCACTAGGCAGGTGTTGAAAGGGAACCTGTCTGCTTCAAAGGGTGAAGCGACCACTGGGTGGGAAGGAGATCATTGCCCTTACAAACAAGGGATCCTGGGACTTTTAATTGGAAGGAAGGATCCCCAACAGGAAATAGCCATTTCACAAAAAAGAAAGCAGCAGCGTTATAGTAAAATCACAACATAGCTTATAACTTAGCCCAAGACAAGCACAGATTCTTCCTAAGCATGTCCATTACTGTCTGGCAGGTAAGTAATAAAGTCAACTTATAGTGGATAACCCCTTTAAGCAGTTGACATCTAATGTAGAATTTACATTTTAGTTCTTTTTACATTCTGTGGCAAGAAATCTCTCTGTTTCAATCCTTGTGGCCTTTATTAGTCTTTAACACAATTTATTTTTCTCCTTATACATTATTAATGCCTCTTCACTACCTTTTTGCTTCAGTAGTTTAAACGCTTTTTTTTTTAAATCATTTATCACACCGCTTACGGTTTTACATAGCCACATACGTTTTCTCCTGTTTCTAACATTTATTCCCATAGGGCATATATCAGCAATGGTGAACATGTGACATGTGTGCCAGAGGTTGCACGTGGTGGCCTCTCTGCTGGCACATGAGCCATAGGCTTGCCCAAGGGCCACTGCAGTACAGTTAAGTTCATCCATAATTGTTTCATTATCTGGTGAAACTCTATGGTGAAGCGCCATTCTAGCTGGCTCATGCGGCTCTGTGGTGTCAGTCCTCCCCGGGTACACATGTGGGTACAGCGGCGTGGCACTTCCTGTTGGATCTGAATGATCAGCTATTAAAGGTGAGCAGGATTCTTATGGCTATATATCTATATGAAAGGACTATGTGTAATGCAGAATGAAAGTGCCCATAAAACATTTGGTAGCCTGTCGATTTCTAATAGTGGGACTAATAATCCCAGGATACCCTGAAAAATGCTTTCCAGTTGTTCCATGTTGCAAGTAGATTTTTTCTGTCTATCCAGTCTATTAAGCTAACAGCCCTCCCACTGCTCAGCCACTGCAAAATATCACTATTACATTACTTCGCTTTCACATTACATTACTTTTCCTGTACTGATCCTGAGTTATACTTTACTGTTCTGCTGGAAGAGTCACTGGGGGAGATTTATCAAAACCTGTGCAGAGGAAGAGTGGTGCAGTTGTCCATAGCAACCAATCAGATTGCTTCTTTCATTTTCCACACGCCTCTAAAGAGGCCTGTGGAAAATGAAAGAAGCAATCTGATTGGTTGCTATGGGCAACTGCACCACTCTTCCTCTGCACAGGTTTTGATAAATCTCCCCCACTGTGTATATAACATTACTTATCCTGTACTGAATCCATTTATGGCTGAAAAACAAGTGATTCTCACAGTGTATGTGAACATGGCCTTCAAATGGCCACTGTCAGAATCAAAAACTTTTTATATGTTTTATATGTTGTACATCTTTGCAAAACATTAACCTTTCTAATATACTTCATAAAAGTTTGTTTTTATAACTTTTTATGGAAATCATAGCTTATAAAAAAAAAAGACCACCAGGGGTCCCCATAAGATCCAAAAGATAATCCTGTCCAGCTGAAGAATCATCATTGTCCTAGCTGAAGCACAGGCAGGGACAAAGTCAAGGAAGTGAGGGTTAGCTAGCACTCCTCTGTGCTCTCTCTTGTCCTGTCTATCAGACTCCTGTCTGGAAACAGAGAGGAAGGGGTTACAGAGCAGCCTGCAGTGATTGGATGAATAGACCCAGCACATCACAGCAGACTCAGGGAGGAAGTGAAAGCATGGAGAGTGAGGGCATGCTCCGTGCTTGTCTAACACAGGCTCCTTCCTGAGCAGTGGATGTCAGAATAAGTGAGCAGCAGCTGAACAATTTGTAAGCAGCAGCTAAACAATTTGTGAGCAAAATACAGAAGATAGACACATAAAAAAGAATGTAAAGCATCTGCATGACCTAGTAAGTAACATATAGAAGCATTTTTTTCTGTGATGTGACAGGTATGCTTTAACTACCAAGATCACCAAAAACTTCAAAAGCAAAAAAGCATCAGTTGTTATCATAGGAACCTCAGGATCAGGGACCAATAGTTTTTAGTTATTGGTCCTGTATTATTACATCATAAGGCCATTATGGGGGATAGAGAGGGTTTGGGATTTGAGCCCTCTCCACGCCTGTCGCACTCCGTTTTAATTCCATGGGGCAGGTCACACGGCAGGGCCGGGTAGCTCTGTGTGTCTGCTTGTAGTGGCGCTGTAGAAATTCCCCACTATGAGCGGCCACAGCCGTGAGCTCTATCTGCAGTCCCACTGTGACTGCCGTCAGCGCACCTGCAGCGTGAAATACGCTGCAGATGCACCCCATGTGGCCCTATCCTAAAACAAGACACTTGTTTAGTCAGACAGTTGAATGATGTGTTTTTCTAAAAGAAATCCTTAGCATTCAGGTTTTATTGTGAGGTTGGCACTTTGAGATAATAAAGTTGATTTAGTGTTCGGGTTTGGGCATTTGAGCTCAATAAGGTTAGCCATCACTGCTTTACAGTACATTGTTTATAGGACCTATTTGGGATGCTCTTAAAAGTGTCCCATTTAACTTGTGTACTTTTCTTTTTCAGGACATTATCCCAGTTGTTATGTCTGAGGTCATGTACAGGTATTTAACTTACTTAAGTGTGCATATTTATTAGCCAACTATCAGTTTTTGGTCTAACTAAACCTAAAGCCATAATAATTGGCGCAAGCCATTTTTCGGCAATGTTCCTTAGCACTTACTATTTTGGAAAAATGCAAATAAATTGGGCATGGTTTACTGGCAAAAGGCGAGAAACACTAGTTTTTGAAAGATATATTAATACTAACCAGAAAATGGATCAAATTTTGGCTCAAAATCTACACCTTGTCATATCAGGTATAGCTTTTAATTTCTCACTTTTTCAGATATTTCGAAATGCATTTATGAGAAGGTGTGCACTCTTTTTTTTTAGACTGGCTTAGGCAACATAGAAATAGGTACATTACATCAAAGCAAAATCTTCAAAAGATGCCTTTCTGCATATTACCTCTAGGGGGCAGTGAAGTAACACAACATTTTTCCATTCTTTTTGTAGCCCAGCTTTCTATCACCCTGGACAGCTCTCCCTGCATTAGCTTCAATGTTGCAGGCATATCAAGATATTTGTTACTTGGCTGGCATTAAATCACTGTTGGTTGGATGATGGCGCAGCCTGCGCAGGCTGATGTATTTCCAGGGCATGTTCAATTAATAAAGTCCATCTCAAATGACTGCAATATGGTCTAAGAGGAGGATCCATCAGATGTTTTCTGTAATAGAAAGATGGTTGTTTATCCAAGTCTGCATAAACATATATTATATTTCATCATCATTAACAAGTTCTAGTTCTGTTCGCTGAGTGCCAGTGTCATCTTTCTGTCACCACAAGTGACAGTGTGATATTGTCCTGTATTCTGTGTCCTTGTTCTTGTGACCCTAGTGATAGTTCCCCCCCCCCCGTATTGGCTTGTGAATGGCCTGTACCCCAAATGTTAGTGTCTCAGTTCTGTCACCCCCATGTATCAGTGTGCCATTATTCAGTACTCCTAGGGTTAAAAAGTGTCTTTGTCATGTTCCCTAACTATCAGTGTTTTATTGTCCTGTCCCCCCATGTATCAGTGTGCCATTGTCCAGTCCACAAGCATCAGTGTACCATTGTCCTATCCCCAAGTATCAGTGTGCCAATGTCCTATCCCCGAGTATCAGTGTGCCATTATCCTGCCCCCAAGTGTTGGTAGGCCAATGTCCTGTCCGTCAAGTATCAGTGTGCCATTGTCCTGTCCCCAAACATGAGTGTGCCATTGTCCTGTCCCCAAGTATCAGTGTGCCATTGTCCTGTCCCCTTAGTATCGGTATGCCATTGTCCTGTCCCCTTAGTATCGGTGTGCCATTGTCCTGTCCCCTTAGTGTCGGTGTGCCATTGTCCTGTCCCCAAGTATCAGTGTGCCATTGTCCTGCCCTCAAGTGTCGGTGTGCCAATCTCCTGTCCGTCAAGTATCAGTGTGTCATTGTCCTGTCCCCCCAAGTATCAGTTTGTCATTATCCTGTCCCCTAAGTATCAGTGTACCATTGTCCTGCCCCAAGTGTCAGTGTGCCAATGTCCTGTCCATCAAGTATCAGTGTGTCATTGTCCTGTCCCCCGAGTATTAGTGTGTTATTGTCCTGTGCCCCAAGTATAGGTGTGCCATTGTCCAGCCCCCAAGTGTCGGTGTGCCAATGTCCTGTCCGTGAAGTATCGGTGTGCCATCGTTCTTTCCCCTTAGTAGCAGTGTGTCATTGTCCTGTCCCCCAAATATCAGGGTGCCATTGTCCTGTCCCCCAAGTGTCAGTGTGTCATTGTCCTGTCCTCCAAGCGTCGGTGTGCCAATGTCCTGTCCGTCAAGTATCATTGCGCCATTGTCCTGTTCCCCAAGTGTCGGTGTGCCATTGTCCTGTCCGCCAAGTATCGGTGTGCCATTGTCCTGTCCCCCAAATATCAGTGTGCCATTGTCCTGTCCCTCAAGTATCAGTGTGTCATTGTCCTATCCCCCATGTATCAGTGTACCATTGTCCTGTCCCCCAAATATCAGTGTGTCATTGTCCTGTCCCCCAAATATTAGTGTGCCATTGTCCTGTCCCCCAAGTATCAGTGTGTTATTGTCCTGTCCCTCAAGTGTCAGTGTGTTATTGGCCTGTCCCCCAAAGTGTCAGTGTGTCATTGTCCTGGCTCCAAGTATCAGTGTGCCATTTTCCTGCCCCCAAGTGTCGGTGTGCCAATGTCCTTTCCGTCAAGTATCGGTGTGCCATTGTCTTGCCCCCAATTGTCGGTGTGCCAATGTCCTTTCTGTCAAGTATCTGTGTGCCATTGTCCTTTCCCCTTAGTATCAGCGTGCCATTGTCCTGACACCCAAGTATCAGTGTGTCATTGTCCTGTCCCCAATTATCAGTGTGTCATTGTCCCGTCCTCCAAGTGTCGGTGTGCCAATGTCCTGTCCATCAAGTATCATTGTGCCATTGTCCTGTCCCCTTAGTATCGGTGTGTGCCATTGTCCTGTCCATCAAGTATCGGTGTGTCATTGTCCTGTCCCCCAAGTATCAGTGTGTCATTCTCCTGTCCCCCAAGTATCAGTTTGCCATTGTCCTGTCCCCCAAGTATCAGTGTGTCATTGTCCTGTCCCCCAAGTATCAGTGTGCCATTGTCCTGTCCCCCAAGTATCAGTGTGTTATTGTCCTGTCCCCCAAGTGTCAGTGTGTTATTGTCCTGTCCCCCAAGTGTCGATGTGTCATTGTCCTGTCCCCAAGTATCAGTGTGCCATTGTCCTGCCCCGAAGTGTTGGTGTGCCAATGTCCTTTCCGTCAAGTATCGGTGTGCCATTGTCCTGCCACCAAGTATCGGTGTGCCATTGTCCTGTCCCCCAAGTATCAGTATGTCATTGTCCTGTCCCCCAAGTATCAGTGTGCCATTGTCCTATCCCCTATGTATCAGTGTGTCATTGTCCTGTCCCCAAGTATCAGTGTGCAATTGTCCTGTCCCCCAAGTATCAGTGTGTCATTGTCCTGTCCCCCAAGTATCAGTGTGCCATTGTCCTATCCCCTATGTATCAGTGTGTCATTGTCCTGTCCCCCAAGTATCAGTGTGTCATTGTCCTGTCCCCCAAGTGTCAGTGAACCATTGTCCTGTCCTCAAGTACCAGTATGCCATTGTCTTGTCCCCAAGTGTCAGTGTGCCAATTTCCTGTCTGTCAAGTATCAATGTGCCATTGTCCTGCCCCCTTAGTATCAGTGTGCCTTTGTCCTGTCCCCTCCCATAGTATTAGTGTGCCATTGTCCTGTCCCCCGAGTATTAGTGTGTTATCGTCATGTCCCCCATGTGTCAGTGTGTCATTGTCCTGTCCCTCAAATATCAATGTGTCATTGTTTGCATCCCATGCCACAGTGTATCATTGTCCTGCCCCCCACGTGTCATTGTCTGAATGAAAAATGACAAACATGGGATATTTCTTACGCTAATAGTGTCAGTGTGTAAATATTTTCTACCTTAAATGTTATTGTTTTAATGTTTTGTACACCAATTATAAGTGTGTTATGTTACTGTGCCACAAGTGACAGTGTTTTGTATTTCAAGTTTCATTGTGTTATTATCCTGTCCCCAAAGAGTTACTGTATCATTGAATTGTACCCCAAGTATCAGTGTGTCAATGTATTATATCTCAAGTACAAGTGTGTTATTCATCTGTCATGCGGGAAGTGGCATATTTACACCTAGGCCAACAAGACCCAGGCCTAGGGGGACAGTTTAGGGAGGGCGGCAGAAATGAAGCTCTTGCGAAGCATGGTCCCTCAGCGCTGGTGACAGTGGCAGCGAGGTGAAAGCAGCAGTGAGGCGTCAGGGAGAGAGCATCAGTGAGTATCTAGCGGCACACACTACTCAGGGTGGCTATGCGATGCTTGGTCCCCAGATCTGGTGACAGCGGCAGCAGGAAGACATGATAAGTAAGGCGGCTAGTGGGGCGAGGTTAATAACTACATTATAATCAGTTTGCCACTGCTTACTTTCCACACAAGTCATGGCACACACTGCTACCAGACTAGTTTCTGAAATATTGGTCTTGATTTATCAAAATGTGTGAGAGAACAAATGGAGAGATTTTCCCATAACAACCAATCACAGCTTAAAGGGGTACTCCTGTGGAAAACTTTTTTTTAGATCAATTGGTGCCAGAAAGTTAAACAGATTTGCAAATAACCACAGTGCTCTCTGCTGACACCTCTGCCCATTTTAGGAACTGTCCAGAGCAGGAGAAAATCCCCATAGCAAACATATGCTGCTCTGGACAGTTGCTAAAATGGACAGAGGTGTCAGCAGAGAGCACTGTGGTCGTGACATAAGAGAAATCCAAAAAGAAAAACATTTCCTCTGTAGTATACAGCCCCTAAAAAGTACTAGAAGGATTAAGATATTTTAATAGAAGTAATTTACAAATCTGTTTAACTTTCTGGTACCAGTTGATTAAAAAACGGGAGTACCCCTTTAACTTTCACCAAACCAGAGCTTGTTAAGAAATGAAAGCTGAGCTGTGATTGGTTCTTATGGGCAAAATCCCTCCAGTTTTGTTCTCACACATTTAGATAAATCAGGACCATTGTGTCAACCTGTCTGGAGAATATCAGGACCTGTGCACAGCAACATAATGAAGGAAGTCCAAGCACTCACCGATGCAAGTAGTCATTACCAGTGGAGGCCGGACACCAGCTTCGGAGTGTGATGCAAGATCCGGTGTGTGAATGCACAGAGATACTGTGGAAACCATGGAGTGGATGTCTATTAATTTATACACGTAGGCATGTAGTAAAAGACAGAACATTCTTTTCCATGTACAGAAATATTAATATTATGGCACCCCATGTTATGCACATCTCACAAGTGTCAGTACTACCTGCTGTACCGTACAATATGGTGGGATGCTGCTGTTTTAACTGTGTGAGGCTGGGGTCAAGGAAAATGTCCGCTGTGACTTTGATATGGAAGAAGCTGGAAGGGGCAATTTACTCTTTAGGTATAAATATATTTAAGAGGTCATGCGTATAAATGTATTCAGGGGTAAGGGTATGAATTTATTATAGTAGTTATATTCTTGTACATGGGGCAATATTTTAGTAGTTATATTCTTTTACATAGGGACAGTATCATAATAGTATGTTCTTGTACATAGGGGGCAGTGCTATAGTAGTTATATTCTTGTACATAGGGGTAGTATTATAGTAGTTATATTCTTGTACATAGGGGTAGTATTATAGTAGTTATATTCTTGTACATAGGGGGCAGTATTATAGTAGGTATCTTCTTGTACATAGTGGACAGTATTATAGTAGTTATAACTCAAGCAAGAATGGATAGTCGGCACCTCAACCCCAGACACAGCTCCTCCCTTCAGTGTTAGGCAGCAAGGTACGTGCGGTCAAGTTCCTGGATTGTCTGAAACAGTTCCGTCGAGTGCTGGCAGGCACTATACTCTGAGTGGTTCTGAGTCCCTTAGAACTGCAGCATTCACAAACATGTGCAAAGAAGAAAAAGAGGGACGTCACTCACCAGGATACGGTGCAATATTCATTATTTCAACGGTGCAGAAAATAAACTAGCTCATCAGTGGAAAACTGGGTGACAGCTGTTGCGCGTGCATATCATGCTTCTTCAGACCCTTGGAGCAGTATTATAGTAGTTATATTCTTGTACATAGGAGACAGTATTATAGTAGTTATATTCTTGTACATAGGAGACAGTATTATAGTAGTTATATTCTTGAACATAGAGGAAGAATTATAGTAGTTATATTCTTGTACATAGGTGCAGTATTATAGTAGTTATATTCTTGTACATAGGGGGCAGTATTATAGTAGTTATATATGTGTACATAGGGGCAGTATTATAGTAGTTATATTATTGTACATAGAGGCAGTATTATAGTATTTTCTTGTACATGGTGGGCAGTATTATAGAAGTTGTATTCTTGTACAATGATAGGGCACAGTATTATAGAAAACTTCTTTGTCTATTAGGGCCAGGATTGACATTTTAAAACTCTTCTTGACCATTGTCTATAACTTTGTATTACAGGGGTATTCCAGGATTTTTTGTTTTTAATTGGACTGTGCTACAGGGGCTGAAAATTTAGTGTAGTTGATAATATAGTGTCTGTATTCTTATGTGATCTTTGCCCAATGTTTATTTTTAACAGCATACAAATTTACTGTCGCCTGAGGGTTTTCCAGGTTGCAGTGCAGCCCGAGACATTACATCACTAGTCAGGTGTTGAAAGGGAACCTGTATGCTTCATTAGGTGGAGTGACCACTGGGTGGGAGAGAGATCATTCTCCACAGAGCTGCAGGGTATGCTACAATGGGTGGGGTGGCTGATGTGTGGGAGTGAGAAAAGTGACCTCACACTTACAAACAAGGAACCCTGGGACTTGTAGTTGGAGGGAGGGAACTCCAACAGGAAATAACCATTTCACAAAAAGAAAGCAGCAGCGTTATAGTGGACTCACAACACAGCCATTTAGCCCCAAGACAAGTGCAGATCCTTCCTAAGCATGTCCATTACTATCTGGCAGGTAAGTACTAAAATCGCCTTATGGTGGATAACCCTTTTATATCCTCTTATTTTGCAGTATAACTTCACATTAATAATAAAATAATATCACAGAATATGCTTCTTACAGTCTCTTAAATCAGATGAAGAATCTGCACCCTTGGTGGAGGAATTGTCATTCACCCTCTTTATCTTGTGTGTTTAAAAGGCTGATATAGGGGTTAATGTGAGAGCTGCAAGTGTTGTAGTAAACTGCTGAGAATTGGTGTTTAAGTTGCAGTCTATCTGAGAACCGCTGTTATTCCTTCTCCTAATGGCTTTTATAGTCAGTCAATTTA
Organism: Hyla sarda; assembly: GCF_029499605.1. NCBI lineage: Eukaryota > Metazoa > Chordata > Amphibia > Anura > Hylidae > Hyla > Hyla sarda. Next base: position 130,410,212 of record NC_079194.1, on the reverse strand, counting down.
TTTTCAAATGAAAAGGCCAATAAAACGTATATTTTTTTTCTTTTTATCATATGATTTCTGCTTTTCAGCCACATTCAGTGATTTATTAGCGGGCCAATCAGGAAAGGAACTATCAACCTCTAAATCACATGCAGGTTCGGGGAGGCTATATATGAAATATATTATCAGGGGCATAAGTAACACTCAGCAGTAATTCGCACATCATAGGGGGATATTTCAGCTGCTTTCCTGGATATACGGTTGCTGCTGAGGTGTAAAGAATAACTATTAAGCATCTGCTTGCAAAGGAGATGAGATCTGCAGAGACTGGAAATAAGCAAATATTCATATTTGATTTTAATTTCTTTTTCCATTTTCCTAAATTTCATCAAAATTAACTTCATAGGGGGTGATCTATCCTCCAGTTTTCTTCAATACTGACAAGGAAAAATGTAAAATTGTGTCACAGTAATGGCACTACAGCATACTATGTTCAAACGAATAGGTAAGGCATTCCACTTTGTGCAGTAGATTCAGTACATTGTATTCTACAAGAGAAATGTGCCAGACAGAGGGATATAACACATACTGCCAGAGATGATGTACAAACAATAGATATCAGAGCGGCACTGCCATTAAATAGACAACCCATAGTTTGTGTTTCTGGATAAAGGATACACAGTGCAGGTACTTGGACAATACTCGTCTAACGGTGGTGCTAGAACATTAAGCACTGAGAACAATCAGAAATAAATCGCAGCAGAACAAGACAGCAATCCTGCACTCACCGCAACAGTACGAGTCACACGACTCTTCTCACGGTACCTCCAGCAGACAGGCAGACGAAATAAGCATGGGGCGCTCAGAGGCGACTGCCGGCTGTTTCACGCACAAAGGTAATGCGCTTCTGCTGGCCTGGGGGCTGGAAGAAGCGGATTCCTCTCACTAGGTTATACAGATGCTTTAAATGTCTTTTTTATGTGTCCAGTTTCTGTATTTGGCTCACAAATTCCTCTGTTCTGCTGCTCACTCATTCTGACATCACCTGCTCAGGAAGGGGGAGCATGCACTGAGCCTGCCCTCATTCACCATGCATTCACTTCCTCCCTGAGTCTGCTGTGCTGTGCTTGGTCTCTTCCTACAATTACTGTAGGCTGCTCTGTAACCCCCCTCCTCTCTATTTTCAGGTTGCCGTCTCATAGACAGGACAGAGGAGTGCTAGTCCCCTAGTGGTCTTTTTTTAAACATGATTTCTATTAAAAGGAGATAAAAAATAGTATGAAGTATATTAGAAAGGTTAAAGAGGTACTCCGCCCCTTGACATCTTATTCCCTATCCAAAGGATAGGAGATAAGATGTCTGATCGCTTGGGGTCCGGCCGCTGGGGAACCCGCGATCTCCTTGCTGCACCCGGCGTTCGTTTAGAGCATCGGGTGCAGTGCCGGAAGCTCATGACGTCACGGACATACCCCGCTTGTAACGTCACGGCCATGCCCCCTCAATTCAAGTCTATGGGAGGGGGCGTGCCGGTCGTCACGCCCCCTCCCATAGACTTGCATTGAGGAGGTGTGTCCGTGACGTCACAAACGGGGCATGACTGTGACGAGCATCCACCCCGCATCACCAGTCATTGCTCCGTGCATCGTATTTCTGAGGTGCCGCAGCCGAGATCGCAGGGATCCCCTGTGGCGGGACCCCGCGATCAGACATCTTATCCCTTATCCTTTGGATAGGGGATAAGATGTCTAGGGGCTGAGTACCCCTTTAATGTTTTGCAAAATGCTCAACATATGAAAAGTTTTTGATTCTGACAGTGTCTATTTAGGTGTCATTGTTGTTCTTCTATCTTCATACTGTATGTCGATGAGCTGTTTAATCCCATTACCAATGTTAGACCTCATGTAATACATCCCAATGCTCTTTACAGTGCCCAGACTTAAACCAGCCTACTGGGGAGCTGGAGGATACATGGATGAGCCTTGAACAACTATAAAGCCACAGATATATTTCTGTGTTTTGCCACAATTTGTGCAATACCATGGCACCAACTACCCTTTTTGTGCACATTGCAGCAGAATGCAGAAACATGCATGCAGGTCCCTAAATGTTTGGGTTGCAGAGAGTTTATACCTACACATTGCCCATACTAGAGCTGCAGGACCTTGCTGGTAATGCCATCCTGGTATGCCTTTAGTTACTGCACCACGGATGAGGAGGTGGTAATTGGGGAAGCATAATGGGATCGGTAAGGTAGAGGAAATGGGCATTAAGACAGTCTATATCAGGGACATGACCAGTCTATTTGGGGGTCTGAGCATCACTCAATATATGGTGAGGGCTTGAGTAGCAGTGTATATGGGGGTGATCAGCAGTCTATATAAAGCCAGAAGTCTGTATGGGAGCCTAAACAACAGCCTGTATGGGGGCCTGAGCAGCAGTCTACAGTCTAAATGGGGGAAAGGGGCTGAGTAGTTTATATAGGAGGTCAGGGCAGCAGTTTGTAAGAGGGGACTTAAGCAGTAGTTTATGGGATTGCGTGATCATTAGTCATTATAGGTAGCTGTAGTAGCAGTCTAAATAGGGGGCTTGAGCAGCAAGCTAATATGGATACTTATCTTTAGGTTATGCAAATGTCAAGTTTGAAATGTCAGAAGTAGGGTTCTGAATAGAGAATGATGAGGGCTGTAGTGTCACGTGGCAGGAGGGGGGCATACCTACATTTAGATGTATAGTCCCACAAACCACTACTTCAATTAAGCTGTAATCTGTACCAAGGGCCCAGGAAAATAATACCTCTAAAGCCGGGATTTATAGAAAACAACAGTTTCAGTTTGGGAATACAGTACTGAAGGTACACTTCGTATGCTCAGAATTAACTGGTCATTTGCCACTGTCATAGACCAAAAGTAGTTGGTAGAGTAGTTGAGATTTGGTTAGTATGTGACTTGTAGTTCTCTTGAGATGTGTTTATGACTAGAGGCATGCGGCTACACGAGGCATACTAGACATTACCTTTTCATGGGGCTTGGCTTGTTCTCTATTGCACTTGAGAAGAGACTTGTATAAGGAATAGAGACTTGACTTGTGACTGAGACTTTGTACTGGCTTGTTTGTCCAATGTATTTGTGCAAGCTTCAGGGGTTTTCATGGGGATGTATTGTGGTGGACTGTGCAAAGATTTCTTCCCTCACTTGGGTAAACTAAGATAAAGGCTTCTTGGAGTACATTCAGAAAGGAATCCCCAGACGTTAATCTGTTGCTTGACTAGGCCAGGTCCGGAGGATTAGTCACACCTAGTCACACCACACCTACTGTGCAACAGGGCCCGTCAGGTATGCCTTTGTGGAAACCCTGTAGCAGGACACACTAGACAGGTAGAAGTTTTGTTGCCTTTTGCTGAATTTTTAAAGACAAGGGCAGTCTCCCTCTAATGGTGCGGTCACACTGAGCAATTGAAGCTGAATTTCCACTCTCGGACTTCAGTGAGTGGAAATTCAGTCTGGCAGCCGCTGCCGACCGCACAGCCCTGCACCCTCACCATTTATGGCTATGCAGACCTATGCAGAATTGTCCGCCGCTGAAATTGCTCAGTGTGAATGGGTCTCGCAGAAGACCCAATCACACTGATGGTAAAGTTCACTGCGCGTAATTCCACGTAATACCGCACACAGAAATCCATGGGAATTACGCAGTGTGAACATAGCCTAAAGGTGACAGATGCAGACAGGTGTTCTCTCTATGTGCTCTCTGACCAGAGGCTGGACTCAACTAACATGTACATTAAGATCCCACTCCTTGGGATTGGGGTGGAGCTGGACTAACTTTAACCGCATTGGCTAAGGGGTGTACATGTGACTTAACATTTTTTTTTTTACAGTGAATTAGACTTCTTGATAGAGAATGTCAACCCCTTACACTTATTTCAGGCTTAATGCATGCAGACAATATATAAAGATACAGAAAAATGTATTTTCTTTGTACTACACTTATAGGGGTACTCCGGTGAAAAACTTTTTTTTTTAAATCAACTGGTGGCAGAAAGTCAAACAGATTTGTAAATTACTTCTATTAAAAAATCTTAAGCCTTCCTGTACTTATTAGCTGCTGAATACTACAGTGGAAATTATTTTCCGTTTGAAACACAGTGCTCTCTGCTGACATCATGAGCACAACACTCTCTGCGGACATTTCTGTCCATTTTAGGAACTGCCAGCGTAAAAGGAAATCCCCATAGCAAACATATGCTGTTCTTGGCAGTTCCTAAAATGGGCAGAGATGTCAGCAGAGAGCACTGTGCTCATGATGTCAGCAGACAGCTCTGTGTTTCAAAAAGAAAAGAATTTCCGCTGTAGTATTCAGCAGCTAATAAGTACTGGAAGGATTAAGATTTTTTAATAGAAGTAATGTACAAATCTGTTTAACTTTCTGGCACCAGTTGATTAAAAAAAAAAAAAAAAAGTTTTTCACCGGAGTACTCCTTTAAAGAGATACACATAGAACAGAGCAGAAAACAGTGTTCAAAGTAGCAAAAAGGTGACTCAGCTTAGGGACACCTCAGGGGGACCTAAGCAGCAGTTTATATACGGGAACCTGAGCAGCAGTTTATATACGGGAACCTGAGCAGCAGTCTGTATGAGGGGCATGAACAACAGTCTACATGGGAGGCAGAGTAGCAGTCTATATTAGAGATTGTTAGCAGAGTCCTAAATGGGTGACTTGATCAGTAGTCTGTATTAGGGGGCTTGAGTAGCCCTTTTTAGGGGTACTTGAGTAGCAGTCTATATAGATGGGCCTGAGCAGTAGTCTGTGAGAGGACAGGCATGATCAGCAGTCTATCAGTGGCTGAGCAGAAGTCTGTGGTGGGGCCATAAGCAACAGTCTATGTTTGGGAAGGCATGGGAAAAAGGGTGTTTGGTTGTTTGATGGGGAGTTGGAATTTATTTTGTTTTAAGTTTCTTCTGGGGCTCATTTCTAACCTTGAGTATGGTATTTGCCAGAATTGGGCTACACTGTAAAAACAGCCAAAGAGACTATAGCAAGATTACTATATTTTACCAACTTTGTCCTCCCAGTTGATTAAAAGTAAAGCAAGTAAATTGTGCGATTTAGTTACATAAATGGGAAAATTCAAAAGTTATGAATGCTTTGCTGACAAAAACTAAAAAAAACAAACCCATGAAAAAACACACTAAGCTGAAGCTTAGGTCTTGATGAGACGGATATTGATGTGTCATTGTTTCATATACTCTATTTTCCAAAGTTAATTTGGGGGCAATACATGTAAATGAATGAAAAGAAGGAAGGAACACTATAAACAGTTCTTCATGTGAATGCAAATAGCTGAAACATGTGAAGAGTTACAATACTGCTGATGAAGTCTGCTGAATATCTTTTCATATACACAAAGTCACCTGCATTTTCCCCTCATTATATAATAAAGGTGGGATCATCAGTACACCCCAGGTACTGCAGCAAAGCAGCAAGAATTTCCTGCACGAAACAAGCGTCACCCTCTCGACGAGACCAATTTACAAACTATTCTTTACCATTTTGCTTCCAATTAATGGCGCCGTCACTTTTCAGGTAGAGATGTAATTACATGCAGATCGCAGAGAATAGCTCTGATTAGACAGCGGCGCGGTCCACAAGACATCAGGCGCTATGATGAAGCCTAAATCAGGGGAATAGAAAGGTGGCAATAATTATCTTTCAGGCGGGAGTTTCTTATTTCTCATTTTAGAGTCAGAGGCAATGCAGTTGTCTTCCTTTTTGGGTCACTGAGAGAAGAAAAACAAGTAATTAGAATGAGGAAAACAGACCACAAAAGCAAGAAGACAAATGAATTCTAACGTCATTAGTTGTAAGTGACTCTCTACTTGGATATTGTGCCTGTGGGAGATAAGGAGTTAACATAGTTTCAACCCATAATGAGAATCTATGCAAGTGAATGAGAAGAAAATTTGGCTAGAAGCCTTCCAGGACAGGGAGCGATGGAAATGTTTTCTTCATCCAGCACTGAGCTTAGTTTTGACAGGGTTGCACTGTCCATGAAGTGAAGCGAATGCCATTCAGTGACTGGGGGGGGGGGAGAGGGGGGGAAGAGGGGAGGAGTTGCACATTAATGAAACACTGAAAATTTTTCACAAGATTGCTGCTCTGCAGGATCAATCTCTAATTTTTATTTGTCCCTGACCTACTGGATGGAGCCTAGACTCCATAATTTTCCCACATACAGCATTCTATCAGAAGCAACAGTAAGGACATTGTAGAGCAGCAATGAGCAGTGTGAGCTGTACCTCCAGTTCTGCGGTGAGCTATAACAATTGCTACATTATCTCTGTTTAACAGATTCTCTATCTCATATTCATATTCGTATTTATGGTATGTGGTAAACTACTTATTCCAGGCAAAAACACTCAGGATTATTCCTATTGAATGATAATAAATTAATCCTATTGCAAATGTTCAGGTTGCTCTCCCACACAAGCAAATCACCAACCTATTCATGGTTTAGCCTCGCACCTCTGTCATGGAAATACAAGTTTAGTTTTAGTCCATAGCCTCAGTGGTGTTGCTAGGATCGTTGTCACTTGATGCGGTAGGAAATGGTGTCCCCCCCCAACCCCATTACAACCCCATTAACTCCTAAGGGACACAGCAGATAATGACCTTAAAAAAACAGTCAATTTCATTTTTGCTTTTTCACTTGTTTTTTTGCACAACCAATTGTTCTTTGTAAAAACATTTTACCCTAAAATTTACGGTGCAATCAAATATTATTTTGCAGGAAAATGGAAAAGAAAACAGCAACTTTGCAACATTTGGAGGGTTTTGTTTTGACACCGTACACTTTACAGTAAAAATGACATGTTTTCTTTATTCTCTGGGTCAATACGATTAAAATTATTCCCATCTTTACATACTTCTCTATTATTGTACTGCTTTTAAAAAAACTCAAACTTTTTAAACAAAATTAGTATTTTTAAATCCCCCTATCCTGACCCTATAACTCTTTTTTTTCACGTTTTTTTCCGCGTATATTGTACTTTTTGATCGCTTTTTAATGAATTTTTCTGGGATGTGATGTGACAAAAAGCAGCAATATTTACATCATTTACCGTACAGGATAAATAAAATTTTATTTTAATAGTATGGATATTTTTAATATGTTTATTTTATTTATCTTTTTACACTTTCTCTTGGAAATGGGAAAAGGGGTATTTTATTTTTTATTGGGGAAGGGGGCTTATTCACATTAAAAAAAAACTTTGACTTTTTATGTTCCCGTAGGTGTTAACAGGGGGGGGGGGTTAAGAGGCTAAGACATTCTCATACAATACACCAGTCGTCTCCAAACAATGGACCTCCTGCTGTTGCAAAGTTAAGGCTTTCCAAGAATGCTGAGGGTTGTGGTCTGCCACAGCAGGAGGTCCATAGTTTGGAGACCACTGTAATACACTAACCTCATGCAGCCAGTCATCTTACATCCATGTCACTCCCTTCATTCAGATACAGCTGTCAAGGGTGCTCTACAGCCGGGAGAAGAGCACCAGAGGTGCTGCTCCCGCCCCTCCTGCCCAACCTGATGCTCAATACAGAAATCAGACTGGAGGTGCACAGCATAGAAGTGCATGTAAGTAACACTGCACACCTCCAGTCTGTATTTAGCTGTCTAGTGTCACTCACTGTGCAACTGCTGGGCCCCTGACTGCAGTTGCACAGTGCATGACAGGGAAAGAACGGACACACCGGAGTCAGAGTGTCACCCCACCAGAGGGTGTCACACGGTTCGGTCCTCACCCCTGCCCCCCTATAGCAATGCCATTAAATAGCCTTACATAATGGAGCTTACAGAGAACGAGCCACAGACATACCCCACCCACAATAACCCACATCCATAATAAGCCCTGTCCTTAGTCTAACCCCTTAAGGACCCAGCCATTTTACACCTTAGGACCCGGCCATTTTTTGCACATCTGACCACTGTCACTTTAAACATTAATAACTCTGGAATGCTTTTAGTTATCATTCTGATTCCGAGAGAGTTTTTTTGTGACATATTCTACTTTAACATAGTGGTAACATTTTTTGGTAACTTGCATCCTTTCTTGGTGAAAAATCCCAAAATTTGATGAAAAATTTGAAAATTTTGCATTTTTCCAGCTTTGAAGCTCTCTGCTTGTAAGGAAAATGGATATTCCCCAAAATTTTTTTTAATTCACATATACAATATGTCTACTTTATGTTTGCATCATAAAATTGATGAGTTTTTACTTTTGGAAGACACCAGAGGGCTTCAAAGTTCAGCAGCAATTTTCCAATTTTTCACAAAATTTCCAAAATCACAATTTTTCAGGGACGAATTAAGGTTTGAAGTGGATTTGAAGGGTCTTTATCTTAGAAATACCCCACAAATGACTCCATTATAAAAACTGCACACCCCAAAGTATTCAAAATGACATTCATTCAGCATTTTAACCCTTTAGGTGTTTCACAGGAATAGCAGCAAAGTGAAGGAGAAAATTCACAATCTTCATTTTTTACACTCGCATGTTCTTGTAGACCCAATTTTAGCATTTTTACAAGGGGTAAAAGGAGAAAATGTATACTTCTATTTGTAGCCCAATTTCTCTCGAGTAAGCACATACCTCATATGTCTATGTAAAGTGTTCGGCGGGTGCAGTAGAGGGCTCAGAAGGGAAGGAGCGACAAGGGGATTTTGGAGAGTACGTTTTTCTGAAATGGTTTTTGGGGGGCATGTTGCATTTAGGAAGCCCCTATGGTGCCAGAACAGGAAAAAAAAAACACATGGCATACCATTTTGGAAAATAGACCCCTTGAGGAACGTAACAAGGAATAAAGTGAGCCTTAATACCCCACAGGTGTTTCGCAACTTTTGCATATGTAAAAAATTAAAAAAAAAAATTAAATAAAATGTGTGTTTCCTCCCAAATTTCACATTTTTGCAAGGGTTAATAGCAGAAAATACCCCCCAAAATTTGTAACCCCATCTCTTCTGAGTATGGAGGTACCCCATAAGTTGACCTGAAGTGCACTACGGGCGAACTACAATGCTCAGAAGAGAAGGAGTCATATTTGGCTTTTTGAGAGCAAATTTTGCTCGGGGGGCATGTCGCATTTAGGAAGCTCCTATAGTGCCAGAAAAGCAAAATAACCCCCACATAGCATACCATTTTGGAAACTAGACCCCTTGAGGAACGTAACAAGGGGTACAGTGAGCATTTACCCTCCCACTGGTGTCTGTCAGATCTTTGGAACAGTGGGCTGTACAACATTTTTAATTTGCACAGCCCACTGTTCCAAAGATCTGTCAGACACCAGTGGGGTGTAAATTCTCATTGCACCCCTCATTACATTCCGTGAGGGGTGTAGTTTCCGAAATGGGGTCACATGTGGGGTTTTGTATTTTTTCGTTTGTCAAAACCGCTGTAACAATCAGCCACCCCTGTGCAAATCACCTCAAATGTACATGGCGCACTCTCCCTTCTGGGCCTTATTGTGCGCCCCCAGAGCATTTTGCGCCCACACATGGGGTATCTCCGTAGTCGGGAGAAATTGCATTACAAATTTTTGGGGGCTTTTTTCCCTTTTACCTCTTGTCAAAATTAAAAGTATAGGGCAACACCAGCATGTTAGTGTAAAAAATTTATTTTTTTACACTAACATGCTGGTGTAGACCCCAACTTCACCTTTTCATAAGGGGAGAAAGGAGAAAAAGCCCCACAAAATTTGTAAGGCAATTTCTCCCGAGTACGGCAATACCCCATATGTGGCCCTAAACTGTTGCCTTGAAATACGATAGGGCTTCATAGTGAGAGCGCCATGTGCATTTGAGGCCTGAATTAGGGATTTGCATAGGGGTGGACATAGGGGTATTCTACCCCAGTGATTCCCAAACAGGGTGCCTCCAGCTGTTGCAAAACTCCCAGTATGCTTGGACAGTCAACAGCTGTCCGGCAATACTGGGAGTTGTTGTTTTGCAACAGCTGGAGGCTCCATTTTGAAAACAGTGGCGTACCAGACGTTTTTCATTTTTATTGGGGAGGGGGGCTGTGTAGGGGTATGTGTATATGTAGTGTTTTTTACTTTTTATTTTATTTTGTGTTAGTGTAGTGTAGTGTTTTTAGGGTACAGTCACATGGGCGGGGGATTACAGCGAGTTTCCAGCTGCGAGTTTGAGCTGCCGCGCAAAATTTGCTGCATCGAAAACTTGCAGCCTGATACTCACTCTAAGCCCCTGCCCATGTGAATGTACCCTGTACATTCACAGTGGGGGGGCCTCCAGCTGTTGCAAAACTACAACTCCCAGCATGCACAGTCTATCAGTGCATGCTGGTAGTTATAGCTTTGCAACTGCTGGAGGCACACGGGTTGGGAAACACTGAGTTAGGAAACAGACAATGTTTCCCAACCAGTGTGCCTCCAGTTGTTGCAAAACCACTACTCCCAAACATTCTCAGGCATGCTGGAAGTAGTAGTTCGGCAACATCTTTAGAGCCAGATGTTGCCGAACTACAACTCCCAGCATGCATGGAGTTGTAGTTTGCAACATCTGGAGGACTACAGTTTGCAGACCACTAATACAGTTGTTCCCAATCTGTGCCCTTCCAGATGTTGCAAAACTACAACTCCCAGTATGCCAAAACTGTCCAGGCATGCTGGGAGTTGTAGTTCTGCAACATCTGAAGGGCCAGATGTTACAGAACTACAACTCCTAGCATGCCTGGACAGTAAGGGCATGCTGAGGATGTGTAGTTTTGCAACATCTGGAAGGGCACAGTGGTCCCAAAACTGCGGACCTCCAGATGTTGCAAAACTGCAACACCCAGCATGCCCAGATGCCAAGGGCTGTCTGGGCATGCTGGGAGTTATAGTATACAGGGTCCCAATACAGCAATGCAGGTCGCTTTACGGCGACGTGCATTGCTGTAAAGGGCCCGACCGCGGCTGAAGAGGAACTCACCTGTCGCCTCCGCCGTCTTCATCGCCGGGATCCGGGTCTTCAGGGACGAGGTAAGTACTGGAGCCGGTCCCCAGCACTCCCCCGCCGCGTCCTCCGGTCTTCCTCCTGTCCTCCTGGCAGGGCGGGAGGAAGTAACCGCCCCCCCCCCGCGATTGGTCGGTTAACTAGCCGACGGATCGCAGGGCATAGGAGGAGGTGGCAGGCTTGCCACCTCGCTCCTATACTTTAGCATGGCCCTGGCTGTCTGTGACAGCCGGGATCATGCAAAATTACCGGGCGGTCGGGTCCCAGAGACAGTATCGCCGCAGATCGCAAGGGCGATTTCCCTTGCGATTTGCGGCGATCGCCGTCATGGGGGGCCTACATGGCCCCCCTCGGCTTTTGCCCTGGATCCCTGCTGAAGGATTTCAGCAGGGATCCGCTTCCGATCTCCGCCGGGTGAGCGGTGGAGACCAGGAAAAGACCATGACGTATGCATACATCATGGGTCCTTATGACCTAGGGTGTTATGACGTATGCATACGTCATTGGTCCTTAAGGGGTTAAAGCCAAAATGTTTCTGTAATTTTTTTATTATTTTTTACGTTGGCAACTTTGCAGTATGTGGATGACACTTCTAAAACTATGATTCATATTGCTGCTACTGTAAGCGTGCTTCTTTCACAATGGATGGGTCTGCTGTGGATTTGGCAGACAATCTGCAGAATACCTGCATAAAATCTGCAGCAGAATATCAGCTCCAAGTTATGCAGAAAGATTTTACCCTGCAGATACAATTGCAGATATGTACATTTAGAAAATAAAAAACAAGGTGTATTTAAAAATCAACAAATTCAGATTTGACAAGCAGCAACACTGCAGATTTAGGCTATGTTCACACGGGCGGATTACCTGTGGATTTTGCTACCATTGACTTCAATGGGTCTGTAGAAAATCTGCAATAGAGGCAGATTTGCAGATTTTCCTTCAGACCCATTGAAGTAAATGGTAGCAAAATCCGCAGGTAATTTCCAGTGGCAGCCCTATGTGTGTAGTGAGTTTTGGAGGCGGAGCCATGCATCATAGTCACACCGACACCCTGTCCCGCCTCCAAAACTCACTACACACATAGGGCTGCCACTGGAAGCCTTGTGTGTATGGGTGAGCGAGGGATACGCAGCGTATTTCCCGCTGCTTCTGCAGATTTTGCGCAGTGGAAAACACGCTGCGTATGCGCTAAGCGGGAATGTACCCGAAGGGCTCATTCATACGAGCAGATTTTCTACTACAGATCTGCTGCAGATTTGCTTCAGCAGATTTTGCTGCCCATTGACTTCAATGGGCTGCAAAATCTGCTGAAGCAAGTTGGCCCTTCGGGCGTATGTTTGCCAAAGATCTGCTGCAGATTTTGCTGCCCATTGATTTTAATGGGTAGTTAAATCTGCTGAAGCAAATTTGCAGCAGATCTGCAGCAGAAAATATGCATGTGTGAACGCACCCTTAGAGCATATTTTGACTTTCCCATTTTAGTCAAGGAGAAAATTCACAGCAAGCCCGCAAAAAGAATTGACAAGCTGTGGATTTAATACCTACAGGTAAAATATCTGTGTGGATTTTATCTGCAGAGTATGAAATAGTTTTTTGAATATCTCATGCACAGCGCCAATACTGTAGTCCCCTATGGAATCTGAAAGGATATGTTACATTTGAAAGCCCCCTAAATACTGCTGATTTTCCACATGGAAACTCTGTACAGAAAATCTGCAGCATATTAGCACTAGTGGGCGGACAATAAGATTGATAAGATTCATATCCCTGCCTGCTGCTCAGCATGCCGTCACTGATACATTGTGGTGATTCCAGCGACCTTATTACACACATCATAAATACCAAAGAGCAAGGACAGGATGTCATATGTATTATTATAAATACGCTCTCCCTGGCGTCAGGGTCCAAACAAACCCAGTTCCCCCATATATTTATTTTGGTCTGATGTGCAGATGTCTGACGGAGCGAGGGGCGAAATTCATAAAATGTCATTTATTTCAGAAAATCATTTTGAAATGTTCCCAGACTTTGCTATACAGAGCGCTCCAGATACATCATCCTGCCCGGCGCCTGACTGACTCTTGGCATATTGATGTATTCCTGTTTTTTCGCTGTTAATTAGAGTAAGGCAGAGTAGTCTGCAGGGCTGAATGGTGCAGGCACCTCTGGATGGGGCTGGTAGGTGCTGCGGTGGGAGGTACGAGCCCCCGGTCATTTCATGTCAAGAAATGTGTTTGCAAGTATAATTACATTTATAGGTTCTCAAGTTTCTGGATATACTTTACAAAGTGCATGTCTTTTGAAATGGCTTAAGGAGTACTCCGGCGCGCACTTTTTTCCTTTTATCCCGTCCGGGCTGCAAAATAAAAGAATACACACTTTCTCTTACCTGCATACGCTCCCCCGGTGCTCCGGTACACTCCGGTACAGGTGTTCGGTCCCCGGGCTGTATTCTTCTTACTTCCTGTTAGCCCGGCACGTCACACGGAGCTTCAGCCTATCACATTATTTTGCAGCCCGGACGAGATAAAAGGAAAAAAGTGCGCGCCGGAGTACTCCTTAAGCCATTTCAAAAGACATGCACTTTGTAAAGCATATCCAGAAACTTGAGTACTCCTTTAAGGTTCGTTCACACTGAGGAAATTCATCATGTGGAATTCTGCCAGCTGAATTGGGGCCACCGAAATAATCAGCAGTAGAACCACATGGACGTGTGCCCCCTAATAGACGCCAATGCAGTCTGGCAAAATTCTGCCTAAATAATGAACATGTTCATTCTTTGGGTGGATGTCCATTCTGCATGTGTCTGCTGCAACTATTCCGCAGTGTGCATAGAGCAGCAGAATCCCATGAAGAACATGACTAGGGTATCATCCACATGCGCTGTGATCCGTACACCCCTTCCATTTTCCCCACATAACACACTGACTACATAGTTTGGTATAAAGGCCACAGTGGCAATTTTATTTTTGTAACATAAACATAATACCAAAATATTAAATATCATTAAATAACATTAAATAACCTTATACATAATCAGGTAACATTACCTGACCACCCATTTATAGTATAGACATTAGTGCAAACATTAGTGCAAACTTCTTCCTTAACATGGTTCTACACCTAGCCGGAGGGGGACTTGGAGGCTTCCCAACTTTTCCTCGGGTCTCCTACTTTGCCCTGGGTAGACCCTTCACCTAACCCCAGGGCACCGCTTTCAGAGACCCCCGCCCCTTTGGGCCTCTCCCGCCGGGGTTCACCACACGAGGCTGTGTACCGCCCCCAGCCTCACCATCCCATTCAGTGCCACCTTCTCTCCAATTGTCTCCAAGTCCCCCTCTAGCTCCTGCCACAGACGGCCCTTTGTGACCCCTTACAAGCGGCCGTCCGCCCACAACCACTCTCGACTGCTCTCTCCACCACATCCCTGATTTCCCAAGCCCAGAGGTCAGTACCCACAGGGTTCAAATGAATCCCATCAGGCCCCAGAAACTCAGAGGAGGCCACCTCCAGCTCCCTATGTCGGACCACCAAGCCTCCATTTCTCGCCACAAATCAACCCTCCACCCGATTTACCTTCGCCCTCGCCCTATTCAAGCTGGACACCGATCTAGCATTCCTCCATTTAAGTCGAGCCACGATATCCGACCGGATAAGAAATCCCAGGAAACGAATTCCAGACCCTCAACATGTCCAGCTTGATGTCCCTCATCAATGACCTAGCAGTCTGGCCCCCGAGATCATTGCCCCCAACGTGAAATACCAGTACATCCGGGGCCCTGTTCAGCTCAACATACCTCTGAAGGAAAGGCAACACCCCCGAACAAAGCATACCCCCTTTTCCCAACCACCGCACCTGTGCCACTCCCCTGGAGAACCCCAACTGCCTCCCATCCGGCCGCACCTCGGCCCTCGCCGCTCCTCTCACCACATAAGAATTTCCCAAGATCCATATAAGGCACGGAGCACCACCTGTAAAACATAAATGGAAAAAAAACCCTTACAACAAATAACCCCACTCCCACACAAATCACAACAATTGAGGACGTACGTACAAACGAAACCTCTCTGATTCCCATCGCCCAATGCGCCGGATAGCATCAGGCCACAGCCCCCACCGAGACGCCTCAGTCGCGGCCCCAATCCTAAAGGAATGGGAACTGAACTCCCCAGGGCTCCTACCCAGCAACTCCAAAGCCTTCCTGAAAACCCTTATAAATTGAAAACGGGATAAAAATTCCCCGCCAGCATGCAACAGTTAGGGCCCCCCAAGCGGGGCGCCGTGCCTGATACTCCGGAAAACAACGCATCGGGCACATCCCAGACCCGGCCAAAGGCACCAACCGTACCACAAACCCCCGCCCCACTTGATCCGTTTTTGAATGGCGAATCACACACTCCAAAATGGCCCCTTCATAGATCACATCAGTAAAAAACAATCCCCCCGCCTTCACCTTGCTAGGCACCACCAACTCTGAAATCCGAAATGCCCCAAAAACGCCAACGAGAAGGCACACCTAAACAAAACCTGTTCAAACTCCAAAAAACACACACTGGCCAAAACCACACCCAACTCCTCCAACAATGAAAAGGAAACCGGCCTCCTAGAAACCCTCACCTGCATTCCCCTCTGAAATCACCCGGCCGCCCTCCTAACCAAAACGATTTGGTAGCATCCGCCAAACCCCTCACTTGGAACCAAAAGGCTAAAGCCACCAACCGCCAGCCAAGCCCCGACCCAGACACCCCGTCCCCAACCTCCCCACGAAAACAACACAGCTGTCTCCCAATCCCCCGCTGAATGCAACTCTCCCAACCCATCCAGCAACTCCTCCCATTCCTTCCAGCTCTTACAATAGCCGGCCCAGCTACTCGCGCAGACTGACTGCCTGATAAGCCCAAAAGCCGTCGTCAGACCACTCTCCACAGCTCCTCTGGACATGCGATCCCATGCGCTTCCGCCGCTGGCGCCAACTCCCGAAACCGATCCCACTGGAAACGAGAAAGGGAATCAGCGATTTCATTCAGAACCCCAGGGACATGCAATGCAACAAACTGAGCATTAAGGCGCAACCCCCTCAACACCAACTGCCGCAACAAACGCACCACCGGCGGCGAGCTCGCTGTTTGTGCATTAATCGCCTGTACCACCCCCAGATTATCGCATCGGAAACACACCATCTTGTCCCGCAGCCTCTCCCCCCAAATTTCCACCGCCACTAAGATAGGAAACAATTCCAGAAGAGCCAGATTTCTGACCAACCCAGTCGACCGCCACTCCGCCGGCCATGACCCCTCGCACCATTCCCCTTGCCAATATGCACCAAAACCGTGACTCCCGGACGCGTCAGTATACAGCTCTAGATCCCCATTGGACACCTGCCTACCCATAATCATGGACCTCCCATTATAAACGTCCAAAAACTCCCTCCACACCGCCAAGTCCGCCAGCAATTCGGCTGTCAAACGAATATAATGTAGTGGCCTGCTAGCACCAGCAGTTGCTGCCGCCAACCGCCGACAAAAAACCCTCCCCATTGGCATAATCTGACACGCAAAGTTTAGCCTGCCCAGCAAAGACTGTAGATCCCTAAGCTGTATTCCGCCCCCTAGCGGCCGAGGCCACCGCCTCCTTCAGATCCCCCAACTTGTCCTCGGGCAGTCGACACTCCATAGCCACGGTGTCGATCACTATGCCCAAAAACTTCAACTGAGTGGCAGGCCCCTCCGTTTTGTCGGGCGCCAAAGGCACCCCAAAGCCGGTCGCCACCCTCTCCATAGTTTGTAACAATACAGAACACAGAGCCGAACTCTGAGGACCCAAAAACTAAAAATCATCCAGGTAATGCAGCACAGAGTCAACCTGTACTCCGTCCGCACCACCAATTCCAGAAATGTGCTAAAACACTCGAACAACGAGCAAGATACCGAACACCCCATAGGTAAACACTTATTTACAAAGAACTCACCCTCCCAACAACACCCCAACAAACTAAAACTCTCAGGGTGCACCAGCAAAAGGCAAAACGCCAAGAGAGTCCTCCTACCATATCTCCGCACCCAAGTCAGTGCCGCATCAAACGAAGTATACGATACAGCACAAATCGCCAGATCAATTCCGTCATTCACTGACTCCCCAACCTGGTGTGAAAGGTGATGGATGAGACACCCTCAGCTCCTGCAAAGGAAGAGTCGAGAAAGGGCCCGCCATCCGGCCCAATGCCACCTCCTTCAACAGCTTCTCTCTAATTATTTCCGGATGACGCAACGCCGACACCAAATTCCTGACCTCCCCTTGCGGTTTAACATTAACACACAGAATACGAAAACCAAACCGAAAACCATACTTCTCCGCAACCGGAGCATTCATGCTTAAATTTGCACCCTTCCCCAAAACGGCAGTGCCCCTCATTAAATTGCCAACAGCAACCCTTTCCCGCTCCCGCCGGCCGACCGGATCCGGAAGAACACGGCGCCATCCTGAAAGGACTGATTGCCCACCTTTGGTGCCGCTATCAACCTCATCCACAAACTAATGTCTTTGTGGACCCAGCGCAACGAAGGCCTAACTGCCTTTCTCTGCCGGAATTGCTCATCATACCGCAACCATGCGGTACCCCCATAAACCCTGTACGCCTCCCCCATAGAGTTCAGGTAACAAAAAAGGCCCGAACAATTCTCCGGCGCCTTTTCCCCAATCACACTAGCCAGTATGGCAAATGCCTGCAACCAATTTGAAAACGTACGGGGTATCAACTGACACCGCCACCGCTCCTCTTCCTCTTTCTTTGACTCATCCGGCTTTGCCCTATCCAAACTTCTCTAGAGGAAGTAGAGAAAATATCTCTACATACTTGTCATTCCAAATTTTCTCCCGCACATCTGATTTCAAATGAGCCCCCAACGGCACTTCAAAACAAACATACACCTCCCCCCGCGCCGAATCAGCCAATCTCACCTCCTCACCCACCTTCGCTGCAGGCGCAGCAGGCGCCGCCGTCGCAGCAGGCACCCCTATCACAGCATTCGCAGCCACACTAGCACCTACCGCAGCCGCCGCGGACCCAGCCCCACTACCGCTGACCACAGTCCCGCCTGCGCCCCCCACAGCCTGAGAGAACCTGCCCCGCCTCCCACACCGCCACAGGGGAACCCCCACAAACCGTGGCCCTATCTTGCAACAGACACTTAACATCCCGCAACAAAGACTGTAACCCCACCCACAACCCCTCCTCCCCCAACCCCAGCCGAAGTAGTCGACTCGCCAAGCCTCTCTGGCCCCAGGTGACCAGGGGCTGTAGCTCCGGACTCGCCATCCACTCCAGCTCCAGAAGATCCTGATCCAGTGGCTCCTGTAGACGTGCGGTGGGCAGACACCGCAGCAGCAGACCCAGACCTATCTTCACCTGCGGCAGCAACACTGTCCCCAGCCAGAGCAGGCTGCACCAATACACTCCCGGCCTCAGACAGCCTGCATCCACTTCCTGCCCCAGCATCACGTGGCTTCTCCCTCCGTGCAGCAGCAAAAGCAGTCCCGTCTCCTGTATGCCCCAAAGCAGGGGAGTGATGGCCCCTCCCTCCTCGTCGCTGCTCAGCTCAGCCGAGCTGATATCCGATGTGCCGGGAGCTGGCCCTCTAACCCGCCCCCCCCCGTGCTTCCACTCTCGGCATCCTGTCCTCCCGCAGCCTGCTCCGCCTGCCCCCAACACTCCTGGATTCCGCAGCGCTACCGGAAGTCGCCTACCGGTCTGTCTCCCTCACAACCGCCGCATCAAATGCACCCCGACGGGCCACCGGAGACTCACTGCGCCGTCTCACCGTCCGCCGGTCCCCCTCGCTCTCGGAACATCAGAGCGAGGGTCAGCCGTCCTCACTGCACTTGCTTCTCGCCCACCGCTCCCGGATCCCGCAGCGGCCCCGATCGTGGCATCCGCCACCCGCTGTCTGCCGTGGAGATTCCTCCCCGCCCCCCTGCTCACCGGAGTTGAAGTCGAAGTAGCAGGGGCAGCCAGAGGGTCCCGCAAGGGGCTCTCATGGCGACGTCGGGTGCGGGGTATAACCTCTGGGCTCAGGCGTTCAGGAGGCCGTGATCTGCGGGTACTGGATCTGGGAGCCCCTGATCCACCGGGGCCGTCGTCTGCTGGGGGAGCCCTCAGCTGCGCCTCCAGCCATCCATAACCACAAGCCTGCATGTCTGCCCGGACCCTCCTCATGAATTCCTCCAGACCGCCCGACATGGTAAGTTCCTCAATATCCTGCAACTTTCTCCGTGCTGTACTCCCCTCGCAATGGTCACTCTGCTATATATAAACTCCCCCTATACTCCTCCCCCTTGTCCTCCACCTGCCCTCTTGAACTTTCCTTCACCCCATGTACACTCTTGGGCTGTCCCCCGTCATGGACCCCCTCCCTTCCCATACTGTCTAGTACCGGGTTGTCTATAGAACTCTGCTGCAAGCAGAATTCTGTTAGCTAAATATCCACACTTTAAAAAAAAAAAAAAAAAACCTTATACAGCTAAGCCTATGGAGGCAATATGGACACAGTATTTGCGTAAAATTAATCAAGCTTAAAGGGGTACTCCTCATGACATCTTATCGCCTATCCAAAGGATATTGGATAAGATGTCTGATCTCGGGGGTCCTGCACCCGACGTCCGTTTAGAGCGTCGGGTGCAGCGCCGGAGGCTCGTGACATCATGGCCATGCCCTCTCAATGTAAGTCTAGGGGGGTGTGGCCATGACATCACGAGCCTCACCCTGCATCACCAGTCATCTGGCACAGAGCGAAGTTTCCTAGGTGTACGGGATGTCTGGGGTGCAGCTGAGATTGCAGGGTTCCCCAGCGCACTAGACCCCCACGATCAGACATCTTATCCCCTTTTCTTTTGGATAGGGGATAAGATGTCTTGGGGTGGAGTACCCCTTTAACAATTTCCAAGATCTTTGCTTGCTGTCAGTGCGTGGAAACATTTTTGTTTGCATCCAGACCTAATATTTCTTACAGCCAATTGTTTGCTACAACTGTATCCAATCTATACAATCCTTTGTGAGCTAAACAAGCTGGACTACAGACTGATTGGTTTATTTTGCCTACACTGCTACATTGTGTAGTGTCCTGGTATCTGTCCCCCAACTACGAAAGAATATAATTGCCTCTTGGCGGTATATGGGTAACATGAGATAACATGTACTTCTGTCACTTTCTATGTCTCACTGCCATTTCAACATACACTGAAGTATTATAGATGTGTAAGGGTTAACATTTGGATTATTTCCTGCCACCAATTGTGGATTTAGTACAGGATGAGTAAATCATTGGTTACATGACTTTTCCCAGTTTCCATATAGAAACTCCATGAAAGAGGGAGGAGTTCCCAAGTTCAACCATCTCTCCCCACAGGGCATCACTTAAAACCTGTTTAGTCTGGTTTTAACCAGAGAAGTGTGAGGAAGTCTCCCGGTCCTGCTCCCATTGGGTAGACCAGTTTAGTCAGTTTAGTCTGTCTCAGGCCAGAGAAGTGTGCATATCTGGTCAGAGTTTACCCTGCTAGGCCCAGTCAGGAATGTTTAGACCTAGATAGTGCTACAGCTCAAGCCTGCCGCAAGCAGCATTAGTCAGCCTTATCTGCACCAGAAAACCAACTCCAGTTTCAATTGCTAGAATCTTCTTACCTGATCATGGTATCGCATGGTGTTTCAGAGGTTTTGAACCAAGATTATCTCCAGTTCACACTGTTTGGGTATCTACCTCAAGTTTCTTGTTCTGAAAAGGAGAAATCAACTATTCAGAAGTGGAAAATCAGCTGAGCAAGGACCCTTCTGCGAACACAAATTTCTCTGTAGGCTAACAGCTGGCCTTAGTGCCGTGTGGCTTAACATATCACAACATTTCTCCAGAGTACACCCTGCAATAGGGTATTGCCCTGCAAACTGTAAGTAAAGTCTACAAGTATCTGCAAAACAGTGAACCAACTTGTATTTACTGCAGCACTGTGGACATACAGCAGTAGGTACCCTGAGCTTTATGGTGGTGGGACAGGTGCCCTGAGCTTTATGGTGGTGTTAGATAAGAGAGAAGCCTTGATTTAACTTTTAGGAACAGTGTGGATCATCTTCAGCAGGCAGACAGGCTCAACTTGCAGGTGCTAAGCCCAGGCTTCCCCATAACCCTTAGAAACCCACAGACTGATATATTATTTATTAGTTTTTAACTTAGTGCTATATTATTCTGTGATTTAATATAATTTTCTTCATTTATATAAACTTAGATGATCGGTCTAAAGTTGAGTTTTTCTCTTTTGGTTTCATACTCTCTCGTAATGGCCCCATCGATGTCTACAATGTATGTCTATGGCTTTGCCAGAAGAATGGAAGGGTTTATATTATGCACTGTCTGTCTTGGCATTATTACTCCCTACAGTGATCTTTGTGTGTACATTTGTTACAATGTTCTGATCAAAATATTGTTCTATTCCAATATTAAGATATCGTCCTTTTATGGTGGTTTTTATTCTGCATCGTTTCTGCAATGCTACAGTGTCATATCCACATACTACAAGCTTTAATCTTTATACACGGGCATTTTCTTACTGACATTTAATGTGTAAAGTTGCATCTCACAATGTGCGGGGCTTTAATTCTCTGCTTAGAAAGAAGAAAGGCTTTTATCCAATATGAAAAGCTTAAACCAGACTTACTATGTGTACAAGAAACGCATTTTCTTTTTTTACTGCTAATTCTTTTCCAAGATACTACCGCTTACCACTCCACTTCCAAAACAAAAGTAAAGTCTATCTATGTTTATCAGATGATTCCTTCTTTATTAGGGATGTATCTTATTATGATTGACAATACCGCACCCTTTGCATAGTTCATTCATATGCTCCACATGATAACTTGGTAATCTTCAATTTCACTTTTAATGCCGGTATAGATCAGTGTTTCCCAACCAGGGTGCCTCCAGCTGTTGAATGCAATATCACAACTCCCAGCCTTTGGCTGTCCATTCATGCTAGTAGTTGTAGTTTTGCTACAGCTGGTGCACCCTGGTTAGGAAAAACTAGTCTAGATAGATCCTCACTGTTAGCTGATACAGTTCCCTCTATCCTAAAAAATGATGTTCACAAAGACTGTCAATCCCTAAAAATTATAGGTTGAGGGAGGTACTTTAAAGGACTCCTGGAGGAGGGGGATATATATTTAAAGGGATTAGTTAATGGAAGGGACCTTTGGCCACTGCGCAGTATATAAAAAAAAACCAAAAACCTTTACTTACCATCTGCGCTCCCGCTGTGCCTCTGGTGTTGTGCTCTGGTCCCAGTCCACTATCCTCTTCATGTCAGAAATCGTGATGCTTGAGCCCAAAGTGATGTCTGGTCCTATAGTGCTCTGCTGCCAGACATCACCACGACCAGTGATCGGCTAAGTGGCAGTGTGACACTCTGGGCCCAGGTGCGGGATACCAGAGGTGAGTAAATGTTTGGCTTTTTATATACTGTGCAATGGCCAAAGGTCCCTCCCACTAATTAACCCCTTTAACTTTCCAGCATACAAATATTACATAAGAAACTAATGGACAGTGATTTTAACATCTCTCTTCCCCTCACTTTTACATTCCCAATAGTTTTCCTTAAAATGGTCAGACTAGTAATAGTTGAATTTAACCTGACCAATAAGCCTAGGTACATTGAGGAACCTGCCTCCCCCCATATATTTTCAGACCAGAGATTCAGAGGGCACCCACCACTGGCTGAATCAGTTTGTTCTAGGACCGTGCAGACATTGCTGTCCCCATAGATGGCAGCGTATTCTGCTGATAGAATGACCGAGATCATTCTTTCGGTGGCGGAATTTTTGTCGCAGAAGATCCGCTGCTTAACAAGTTAAGGACCCAGGGCGTACAGGTACGCCCTGACACCCTGATACTTAAGGACCCAGGGCGTACCTGTATGCCCATAGGAACTTCAGTCCCCGCCGTGCGCCGGGCGGGGAACCGGACCGGATATCGATCAGCAGGCACCCCGCGCAAATGCCTGGGGGGGGGGGGGGGGGCGATTTGCGGCGATTCTGCGTCATACGGGTCTCCGGTGACCCGGAAAATAAGGGGGATCGGGGTTGTCCAAGACACCCACAATCCCCCTGAAGGGATAGGAGTGAGTGGTGGGTGAGGGGTGAGGGGTGCCACCTCTCCTATCCCTGCTATTGGTCATTAAGAAGCGACGACCACCAATAACAGATCGGGGGCGGGGGGGGTTAACTTTCGGTTCCACCGTTGTGCCCACCCCCAGTAGGCTGGGCAGAACGGGGAAACCGCCAAGGACCGATGCTGAACTCCATTTACACAGATTTTTGGAACAGTGGTCCGTGAAAATGGAAAATTTAATTTTTCATTTGCACAACCCACTGTTCCAAAGATCTGTCAAACGCCAGTGGAGTGTAAATACTCACTGCACCCCTTATTACATTCTGTGAGGGGTGTAGTTTCCAAAATGGGGTCACATGTGGGGGGTCCACTGTTCTGGCACCACAGGGGGCTTTGTAAACGCACATGGCCCCTGACTACCATTCCAAACAAATTCTCTCTCCAAAAGCTCAATGCGCTCCTTCTCTTCTGAGCATTGTAGTGCGCCCACAGTGTACTTCCACACATGGGGTATTTCCATACTCAGAAGAAATGGGGTTACAAGTTTTGGGGGGTAATTTTCTCCTATTACCCCTTGTAAAAATGTAAAATTTGGGGAAAACCAGCATTTTAGCGAATTTTTTTTCATTTACACATCCAACTTTAACAAAAAGTCGTCAAACACCTGTGAGGTGTTAAGGCTCCCTGTACCCCTTGTTACGTTCCTTGAGGGGTGTAGTTTCCAAAATAGTATGTCATGTGTTTTTTTTCCTGCTCTGGCACAATAGGGGCTTCCTAAATGCAACATGCCCCCCAAAAACCATTTTAGCAAAATTTACTTTACACAAGCCAAATGTGACTCCTTCTCTTCTGAGCATTGTAGTGCACCAGCAAATAATGCAACATTTGAAATGATGCAAGTATCGACAGAATTTTACCACTAACATAAAGTAGAATATGTCACGAAAAAAACTTCCTTGGAATCAGAATGAAAATTAAAAGCATCCCAGAGTTATTAATGCTTAAAGTGACAGTGGTCAGGTGTGCAAAAAACGGCCGGGTCCTACAGTGAAAATTGGCTGGATCCTTAAGGGGTTAAATTCCCTATTGTGGACTGTGCAGTGGAATCCTATGAACAGCAATGAGACTCTGCTGCACTTTAATCTGCAAGCCTAATTTTTATGCACAATAGCAACACATGGTGACCTATAGAAGCTTTCTTAAAGGGGTACTCTGCCCCTAGACATCTTATCCTCTATCCTAAGGATAGGGGATAAGATGTCTGATCGCAGGGGGTCCCGCTGCTGGGACCCCCACGATCTCTGTGCAGCACCTGGCGGTCGTTTAGAATGCGTGGGGGAGGGGGCGTGATGTCATGGCCACACCCACATGTAGTCACACACCCCCAATAATAGTCTATGGGAGGGGGCGTGACGGTCATCACACCCCCTCCCATAGACTTTCATTGAGGGGTGTGTGGTGTGACATCACAAGAGGCGTGGCCGTAATGTCAAGACCTGACGCCTGCTCCAAGCATTTGGAACAAAATGTTCCGAATGCTGGGGCAGCAGAGTATCCCTTTAACATACCCAGCTATATGTCAATTTATTTTCACTGTGCTCCAAAATGATCAAGTGATACTAATCCAGAATTCCGCTGGCCAGAATACAAACCTGTTAGGAGCTTCTATAGCGGTAGCCACTAAATTGAAAAGAAAATGCAAAAAAGTTCAATTAAACCCCGAATATAATTTATGTAAATTACAGACAGAAAACCAAAGACATCCATCACTATACCTAAGCAAACTCATTAAATATAGCAAGCTTCAGCTAGATGCATTATTAACCTATTAAACAAAAAAAGACCCTGGGAGGGCCCAAATTTTAGAAATATGCCAATAAACCAAACACCTACCGAACAAATTCTGCACTAAGCAAAATTTAAATTCAGTATTTTTACTTTTCACATCTCTGGGGTATTCACAACCACCTTAAAGAGTCTTTTACTCCAAACAAATATTTGTAGGACTTGCTGAATCATCAATCCTTTCTCATAATGGGCAATTATCTGCCTGTGTAAAAGAACCTTAATATTATTCATGGGCTCTTCAAACAATACTATTAAAATTATATAAAAAACCTGGAGCCACCCTGGTAGGGAAACACTGCCCCTATAATAGGCTGACTGCACATTACTATAACAATGTCATTCAATCCTAGCACCCAACCTATAAAAGCCAGTTTTCTACCACCAGACTTGCTTGGTGCCATGATCACAGTAATACCCAAGCCCACCAAACCTAAAACTGTCGTGAACCACGGTTTTAGGTTCAGTGTTCCCTATAGTTTTAGAAATCCTGTCACTCTACGTGCATTATGTAGACTTCAGGGGGACCCTCTGGCCAGTAGAGTGCCCTGTACAGATGGACAGGAGAGAAAAAAATCAGACACATTTCTGTACACATTTAGAACTGGTGGACTCGGACTACAAGTACTGTTACAGTCCTATCGTAGATATTTACGTGTGTGTGGGCAACTTTTACCATATGAATGGACTATGTGTGGTACATAACTTTTACATGTTTTAGTGTGAGTTAATCTTTGTACCTTGCTGGAAGTTGTCCTGGCGGTGAGGCAGTTACTCTTTTCCTGACCTAGCAGGATGCCCCCTAGATAAATCGTCATAGACACAAGGAGACATTTTAGACAACTTTGTATATTCAGGTTATATACATTTTACTACCACACTCCAGAAACTATATAGTACAGTTAACAGGTGCATATTACTGTGCAAAAACATAGACAAAATATATTACTCTGAATATATATATATATATATATATATATATATATATATATATATATATATATATACCGTATATACTCGAGTATAAGCCGACCCGAGTATAAGCCGAGTAAGCCGAGACCCCTAATTTAACCCAAAATCCCAGGAAAACTTATTGACTCGAGTATAAGCCTAGGGTGGGAAATACATCATCCCCCCTGTCATCATCTAGACCCCCGTCATTAACATCCTCATCATCATCACCGCCTGTCATCATCCAGACCCTCATCATCATCACCTGTCATCATCCCACACCCCCCCTTCATCATCCCCTTGTCATCATCCCCACCCCCCTTCATCATCATCCCACACACCCCCCTTCATCATCCCCACCCCCCTTCATCATCCCCTTGTCATCATCCCCACCCCCTTCATCATCCCCTTGTAATCATCCCACACCCCCCCCCTTCATCATCCCCTTGTCATCATCCCACACCCCCCCCTTCCTCATCCCACACCCCCCCCTTCCTCATCCCACCCCCCCCTTCATCATCCTCTTGTCATCATCCGCCCGCAGTGGTCTTCAACCTGCGGACCTCCAGAGGTTTCAAAACTACAACTCCCAGCAAGCCCGGGCAGCCATCGGCTGTCCGGGCTTGCTGGGAGTTGTAGTTTTGAAACCTCCGGAGGTCCGCAGGTTGAAGACCACTGCGGCCTTCGACATCATCCAGCCCCCTCTCGCCCCCCTTTAGTTCTGTACAGTACTCACCTCCGCTCGGCGCTGGTCCGGTCCTGCAGGACTGTCCGGTGAGGAGGTGGTCCGGTGGGATAGTGGTTCCGGGCTGCTATCTTCACTGGGGGCGCCTCTTCTCCGCGCTTCCAGCCCGGAATAGAGGCGTTGCCTTGACAATGACGCAGAAGTGCGTTGGCAATGAACGTACCTCTGCGTCGTTGTCAAGGCAACGTGACTATTCTGGGGCCGGGCCCGAAGCGCTTAGAAGAGGCCTCCCCGGTGAAGATAGCAGCCCGGAACCACTATCCCACCGGACGACCTCCTCACCGGACAGTCCTGCAGCACCGGACCAGCGCCGAGCGGAGGTGAGTACTGTACAGAACTAAAGGGGGGCGAGAGGGGGATGGATGATGTCGAAGGCCGCAGTGGTCTTCAACCTGCGGACCTCCGGAGGTTTCAAAACTACAACTCCCAGCAAGCCCGGACAGCCGATGGCTGCCCGGGCTTGCTGGGAGTTGTAGTTTTGAAACCTCTGGAGGTCCGCAGGTTGAAGACCACTGCGGGTGGAGAGTTCACTCGAGTATAAGCCGAGGGGGGTGTTTTCAGCACGAAAAATCGTGCTGAAAAACTCGGCTTATACTCGAGTATATACGAGATATATATATATATATATATATATATATATATATATATATATATATATATATATATAAAAATTGAGGGAACCGGCACTGTACAATGGGACTTAAAGTCCAGAACGGGTGCTCAGCCTTCGCAGGTTCAAACTCCAAACCCTTCTTAAACAACTCCAAAAAAGGAAAGCGGCACTCCAATGGCAGAAAAAAGGTGTATTTATTCACCCATCAAGTCAAATGCGACGTTTCAGCCTCACAATGAAGCCTTTCTCAAGCAGTGTATTAGTGTTACATCACTTCCTTAAATATCATTAATCATAGTGACATCATCACCTCATTTACATTAATTAAATATTAAACATCCATATACAAAATAGAAAAGTACATTTATGCTATCATATGCATCATAAAACCATATTTGACATCTATGCAAATCATAGCCAAGTGTTGATCTATACAAAACAGTGTTTAAATACAAAAGTGCATCATGTAAACATAACATCACGTCAGCCGAGAGGGTGGTCCCTCACCTTCATAGCCATGTGTTCACCTCCTGATTCGCTGCTTCATCTTCGGGTCCTCTGTTTGTAAATAATTCAACTGCGCAAAACCGGAAGGGCATCGCGTCACTCACGCGCGTTTCCCCTTCACTGACTTCACATACTTAATGCGCAGGACCGGAAATGTGTAACATGACATGCATCCTTATTGCTTTGTAAGTGTTTCTCTCATCCGGCTTTCTGTGTTGCCCCGGCGCATGCGCACACAACGGAGACCACAGAATCAGACATCTTGAAGTTGGGCTACATAGAGAAAACAGAGGGCCAATGCCGTATCTCCAATATTCATTCAGTGGCCATTTTACTAAGGGGCACACTGCCCTCACATTCATTCCACCATATGTAGAAGATTGGCATCGGCACTAAGTCATATCAATACCACTAGGGATAGAATTGGACACACTGAAAATGTACCCCGTCAACCCGATAATCACTGATGTGTGGCACATAATCTCAATGGGAAATCCGTGCGGGGTATGAAAAGTATCGGGGCACTCAGATTAGGGAATAAAGGAGATGACACAGAACATATAGGAATCAGTGAGAGGACAAAACTAGTTCCATGGTTACCCTAAGTTTTTTACCTTGATCAATAAATTATATCAGTTGTATTATATTCATCAACAAGTGTATATATCCACAGTACCCTATATGTCCCAAGTGTATGCTGAAACAGTCACACACTTATAGGACGGGTATGATCGTCAATACACGATCTATAATCGTATATAGCCCGACCCTGTGTATATCATGTACTTAATCAATCATTTGGGACATCCCGTCCACATATGTGACCATCTAATTGCACACTATCGGGTGTTCAAAAGCTATATCCAAGCTTCCACACTCCATATCAGGTGCATATATGTACCTATGTCCTATCTCTTGTCCAGCTCAATAGATTCCCCCACTGTCCATGTCATCACCTCTCCCCTCCGAGATCCCACAAAAACTCCTCCCCCTCCACAACTGTTATCCCAGATCAGTGCCATCACACCAAAGAACATCGGTGAAATCTGGGGTCATCCCCCGTGAACCAAAAAAAATCCACATTTATTGTCTACAGTACCATATATAATGCAAGAGGTGGAAATTCCGGACAATAAAGAATTCTCAATTTCAGATGACACGATGAATGAAGTCGCGATCAGTGGTGACGTGATGTATCCTCAAGTGAAATTATTGTGCACTAAAAATGAAGAAAATAGAAAAAAATATAATTAAAATCAAGAAATGATAAAATCCAAACGTATACTGTTCAAGTCAAGTGGACATCATACTATATGTCACCAGTCGTATTCCCTCAGGTATCATGACATGAGAGGTTTTAGGCAAAAATCCCTGTTCAGGTCCCTCGTGCTGAAAAACTCGGCTTATACTCGAGTATATACGAGAGAGATATATATATATATATATATATATATATATATATATATATATATATACGGAGGGCTCTACAGTTCAGGTACATTTTGAGTTCTCAGTAAAGGTCACGAATAAAAGCCAGGTAGGAACACTTACGCATGTCATGTGGTTACAAGAAAAATTCTTGATAAGTTCGTCAGGCACTTCTTTTTTTTTTTTGTAAATCATTTTTATTGAGAACATTTTTTTTTTTTGGAACATATTACAAAGAAAACAATTGGGTCGTATCACCAAATGTGAGCCATAAGTCAACTTACAATATATCTCAGGAAGACCCTTAACATATATCAGACATAAATTAAGAACATAACAACCTATCCGGCAACGTCAGTCTCTTATTACTCAGTAATTAAGCAAGAAAAGTTGAATGATCCTTGTTTTCCTATTACACACTGTTTATCATATTATACATACACTGTTATGAAGAAGATTAGATTGTGTTGTAGTGAAACGGTGTATAACGTAGGCATGTGTGAATGGACATTGAAGGATAATAAACCCGGGTAAAACTATAATTGTTGCCTGTCACTGTATCACACATCTTCATCCTCTCTACGAGTCAGCACAGTGTGACGATATAGTCCAAAGCAATCAGCGTTTACTAAAAGATGGCAATCTACCTGCCCCATTGCTATAATTTTCTCATATGTGTAAGTTAGATTTATTTTATTAATGAGGGTATCTGTAGACGGAATGTTTGGAGTCTTCCAATTGCTCGCTATAGTAATCTTAATTAGTATGCATATAATACAAAATTAGATCTCATATCTCTGGGTAGTTTACGTGTTTCTAAAAATAAAAGTACTGATTGAGGTGACCAGCCAATATCATTACCAAACATCTCCTGAAGAAGTGACTTGCATGCCCTCAAATAAGGGACAAATATCGGGCAAAACCAGAGAACATGGGATAAAGTCCCTTTCTCACCGCACCCCCTCCAGCATACGTCCGACACTGCAGGGTAAATCTTACTTAATCGAGCTGTGGTATAATACCATCTCAGAATAGTTTTAAGCGCAGATTCTATATGTGATGAACATTGGAAGGCCCTGTTAATATCTATAAAAGCATATTGCCAATCCTCTAGAGGTATGGAAAGTTTTAGTTCTAACTCCCATTCACACAGGGGGTAATATTTAGTGAATATATGTGATTGATTAAGATTGTTATAGTATTGTCTTAATCCCTTCATGGAGGAGGACACATGGTTAATGGATGTGCCATCCAGGGGACTACTCGAGTGCTCCAATCTTTGTATGAAATGTCTGACCTGCAGGTATTTATAAAAATCATTCTTGGCTATCTGATATTTGTCCCTCAGAGTTGCAAAGGTGTGTAGAGTGTCACCTTCTAATACACGGTGTATGCTATCAATGCCCCTATCAATGCCCCATGAGGTCAAGTCAATGTTCGGAATTTGTGCTTGGACAAACGACATGGGTATCTCAGTAATACGCATTTGACGTGCAGAGGAAGGCCTAGCAATATATTTACACCAAGCCATGTATGATGCTCTGACTATCGGATTTGCAAAGGCAGGGGAAGGCAATTTCCAGTATGGTAGGTAAAGCAGATCTCCCAACCTATAAGGGTGAACAGTGTCATTTTCAATATCAACCCAGGGCAGATCAGTTCGGTGTTGTCGCCAATGCTTCAACATAGACACCAAGGTTGCTATATAATAATATTTCAAATTTGGAGATCCCAACCCTGATTTTTTGATCTAGTGATGATTTGAGTGGAGAGTCTCGGTTTGCAGTTCGCCCATATGAAAGAGGTGAGAATTTTTTGAGCTTTGGAAAAGAAAATAGGAGGCAAAGAGATAGGGAGTGTACGGAATAAATAGAGAAATTTCGGAAGAAGAAACATTTTAAAAGTTGCTACCCGTCCGACCCAAGATATTTCAGTCTGTGTCATCCTCTCAGCTTCCATTGCTATTGAGGTAAGTAAAGGAACATAATTTTCTTTGTACAATGTGTTATGGGGGTATGAAAGCTGTATTCCTAAGTATTGTATGGAGCTAGTTTTCCAGTCAAAAGAGTAGGTATTTTTTAGTCTTTTGAAAACTTTGTCAGATAGATTTATGGCTAAGGCCTGGGTTTTAGAGGCGTTAAGAAGATAGAAGGACACATCACCAAACCTACGCATAATGTACATGACAGCAGGGATAGATGTAATGGGATTGGTTATGGACAGTAGAACATCATCCGCATAAAGCGAGACGGTGTGTTCCTGGTGGCCGATAAGGACCCCCGTAACATCCGCACTAGCCCTGATAGCTTGAGCCAAAGGCTCCATGGACAAAATATATATGAGTGGCGATAACGGACAGCCTTGGCGTGAACCGTTGGATATATGAAAGGTGTCAGAGTAGGAGCCATTAGCGAGAACTTTAGCAGAGGGGCAAGAGTAGAACGAAGAAATAGCAGAAAGAATCTGACCAGCAAAACCCATGCGAGAGACGGCCGAGAAGGCATACGACCACCGAAGGCGGTCGAAGGCCTTCTCGGCGTCCAGTGCCATAATCACCGCAGGAACGCCACCACGTTCTCAATGTGCAAAAAATATTCAATAGACGTCTGGTATTGTCGGAGGCTTGTCTGCCAGCCACAAACCCAGACTGATCAGTGGAAATTAAAGAGGGCAGTATTAGGGAGATGCGTGATGCTAGTAGCTTAGCATAAATCTTTACGTCCTGATTCAGGAGCGATATCGGCCTGAAGTTTTGGGGCCTGTCCAGGGTTTTACCCGGTTTAGGGAGAGTCGTGATGTGAGCTCGTAAATTTTCTAGAGGGAGTTTTCCAGTGCTCATGGCTGCATTGCAGAAATTAGTAAGGTGGGGAGAAAGAAGAGCCTGGAATTTTTTATAATAAGAATTTACATACCCATCAGGGCCTGGCGCTTTGTCAGACAGCAAAGACTTTATTGTCAACTGAATCTCCTCCACTGTAATCTCCTTGTTTAAAGAGGCGAGCTGGTCAGATGTAAGGGTGGGTAATTGAAGAGATGCAAGAAAATCAGTGGTAGTCCGAGACAAATCAGGAGAGGAGGGAGCAGAATCATTTAGATTATAAAGTTCAGAGTAGAAAGAGAGAAAGCCGTTGGATATGTCATTGGGAGTATATAACTTTTGTTGGGTTTTCGGGTGTATGAGGTATGGTATGCGACTTTTTTGTTGCCGTTGCTTTAATTTATGAGCTAAGTGTTTCCCAGCCTTATTATTTTGGGAGTAGAATGTCGCCTGTAATTTCCTATAGGACTTCTCATATGTTTGCAAGATCAGGCAACAGAGTTCCTTACGCAGGGAAGCTACCTCCAATGCAAGTGTGTCTTACGGTGCAATCATATTATTCCGCTCTGCAATGTGCAGACGTGCCATTACCTCATCTACTTTAGTTCTCTCTGCCTTTTCAGTAAGGAGCCATATTGAATACAATCGCCAATACATATTGAATACAATCGGGTCAATTTTAGTAATTTTTTTTACAAATCTAAGTTGGCTTGAGTTTGGGGCATATAGAGCAACAATAGTAAGAGGGGCAGAATTGACAACACACCGAAGGATCAGATACCTGCCCTGCTGGTCTGACGTCACGTCCTGTAATGTGAAAGCAACCGTGTTTCTAATAGCAATCGAGACTCCCCTGGATTTAGAACTGTGGTGAGAATGAAAGAAATGGGAAAAGGATGGGTTAGTAAGACGGTGAGCATCTTTAGCTAATAAATGCGTCTCTTTTAGGTACAAAATGTCCACAAATAGGAGCGCTTGTGTGGTGCGTTTAGCCCATTCACATTGAAACTCACTATTGATATTACTATCCTGTATCAATATGCGTGATCAGATAAAATAGTCGCAGGTAGATCAAGTAATGGAGGCAAAGCACACCTCCCAGCCAGCGTGTTCCTGTCAGTATGACACAGTGCATGCATCTAGGACCAACAGAAAAGACATTGCCACAAACACAAAAACAGACACAAATAACAATTAAGAACAACAACACGGAAGGTGTACACCGAACACCCTCCACAGTGGAGTGGGGGTTAGAGTCCACTCTGAAACTGAGGCGCAAGAACAGCGCCCCGAAGCCCGCCTTCTGAGTAAACTATTTTTCCCACACAATAACTTCAGGCAGTGTCCCAATCCTTTTGGATGCGAACCAATTTCTCTGTGCGATCTGGTCTTTGAGATGGGATAGGAATGTTCCAAGATGCAAGCAATGATTCTCCGTCAGTAACATTTTTGATGACATGTGTAGTGCTGTCTTTCCGAATGAGAATTTTTGTCGGGAAACCCCACCTATATAAAACTTTAGCAGAACGTGGAGCCGAGGTAATAGGGATCAGTTCTTGTGTAGCTCTGAGTGTAGCAGCGGAAAGATCTGCATATAGAGAAACTCGGTGGTAAGGAGCAGGCAAGCCATTATTGCGTCTGGAGAGTTCCAATAAACGTTCCTTAATATGATAGAAATGAATCCTGGCCAGTATGTCTCTGGGGACCGTATCCTCCATATGTCTTGGCCTAGGTATGCGGTGGGCTCTATCCACAACAAGTTCTTTCTGAGTGCAGTCCGGCAACACTGCTTTTAAAAGAGAGCACACATAAGCAGGCACCTCAACTGGAGACACAGACTCTGGTACCCCCCGCAGTTTTACATTATTATGGCGACTGCGATCCTCCAAATCTGCTATTTTGGCACGGAGTGCTGTTACTTCGTCTTCTGCTTCATAATGTAGATCTATAAGGGAGTTGTGGGATTCTGCAAATTCTCCCAGTTTTGTTTCTAAGTGGTCTACCCTGCCACCCAGCTCGGTCACTGTTGCCTGTACTGGCTGTACTAGCTGTTGTATGTCCTGCAGAAAGGTGGTGTGTAGCAGGACCAACATATCTTTCGTGGCTGTATCTGTAAGTGACTTATTCATTACAGGCATAGCAGACAGTAGATCTGTGGCAGATGTGATTTCCAGAGGGGTAGGGGCAGAAAGTCTCTCTCCCTGTAGCTGTGATAGGGGTGACAGTCCCACTCTGTGGTCTGCAGGGCTTAGGGAGCGCTTTGCAGCTATGGAGGAAGCAAGGGTACCAGGGGAAGAACATGTGCTGCGTGGGGCCTGCAGGCCGTCCGTGCCGCTGGTGGGTTATCTCGGTCTGCCTGTCTGTGCAGATGGATCCTCCGTTGCTGCTGTGGACAGGTCAGTAACCGAAGCCGACCTTCTTCTCAATGGAGAG
This sequence comes from Hyla sarda, assembly GCF_029499605.1. NCBI lineage: Eukaryota > Metazoa > Chordata > Amphibia > Anura > Hylidae > Hyla > Hyla sarda. The sequence continues at coordinate 130,375,738 of NC_079194.1, read as the reverse complement.
AAAGCTATGGTGCTGTGATGTGTGCCCGCCTCTCTTTGCCGCGCTGCCGTGTGATCGACGCCATCTTGGGCCGCAAGCTCCCGCGGGGAGAAGCGAAATTTCGCAAGCGAGCAATGCAGGGCCGGCTTCCTTCTACGACCCGGCATGATCAGGGTGGTCAGGGGCACACTCGGTGTCAGGAGCGGTAGGTATTCTACAGGTGAGAGCGGTATCTTAGTCGCTAGGACAGGCTAAAGGACGGAGCTCCTCTCTCACACGTCCATGTGCCTCAGCAGCCAGGCCACACTCCCTCAGGCACTTACATAGTTACATAGTTAGTATGGTTGAAAAAAGACATACGTCCATCAAGTTCAACCAGGGAATTGAAGGGAAGAGTGTAAGGGGATGAGGGGAAGGGATGTTGTTTTATAATTCTGCATAAGCATTAATGTTATTTTGTTCCAGGAATGTATCTAACCCTGTTTTAAAGCTATTAATTGTTCCTGCTGTGACCAGTTCCTGAGGTAGACTGTTCCATAAATTCACAGCTCTTATGGTAAAGAAGGCGTGTCGCCCCTTTAGACTAAACCTTTTCTTCTCCAGACGGAGGGAGTGCCGCCTCGTCCTTTGGGGGGGGGGGGGGGGGGGGTAACCTGGAACAGTTTTTCTCCATATTTTTTGTATGGGCCATTTATATACTTATATACGTTTATCATATCCCACCTTAACCCTTAAGGACCGAGCCCTTTTTCACCTTAAGGACTGGAGCGTTTTTTGCAATTCTGACCACTGTCACTTTAAACATTAATAACTCTGGAATGCTTTTAGTTATCATTCTGATTCCGAGATTGTTTTTCGTGACATACTTTCTACTTTATGGTAACTTGCATCCTTTCTTGGTGAAAAATCCCAAAATTTTATGAAAAAAATGAAAATTTTGCATTTTTCTAACTTTGAAGCTCTCTGCTTGTAACGAAAATGGATATTCAAAATAATTTTTTTTAAATTCACATATACAATATGTCTACTTTATGTTTGCATCATAAAATTTATGAGTTTTCACTTTTGGAAGACACCAGAGGGCTTCAAAGTTCAGCAGCAATTTAGAAATCTTTCACAAAATTTTCAAACTCGCTATTTTTCATGGACCAGTTCAGGTTTGAAGTGGATTTGAAGGGTCTTCATCTTAGAAATACCCCATAAAAGACCCCATTATAAAAACTACACCCCCCAAAGTATTCAAAATGACATTCAGTAAGTGTATTAACCCTTTAGGTGTTTCACAGGAATAGCAGCAAAGTGAAGGAGAAAATTCTAAATCTTCATTTTTTACACTCGCATGTTCTTGTAGACCCAATTTTTGAATTTTTGCAAGGGGTAAAAAGGAGAAAATTTTTACTTGTATTTGAAACCCAATTTCTCTCGAGTAAGCACATACCTCATATGTCTATGTTAATTGTTCGGCGGGCGCAGTAGAGGGCTCAGAAGGGAAGGAGCGACAAATGGTTTTTGGGGGGCATGTCACCTTTAGGAAGCCCCTATGGTGCCAGGACAGCAAAAAAACACATGGCATACCATTTTGGAAACTAGACCCCTCAGGGAACGTAACAAGGGGTAAAGTGAACCTTAATACCCCACAGGTGTTTCACGACTTTTGCATATGTAAAAAATATATAATTTTTTTTACCTAAAATGCTTGATTTCCCAAAAATTTTACATTTTTAAAAAGTGTAATAGCAGAAAATACCCCCCAAAATTTGAAGCCCAATTTCTCCCGATTCAGAAAACAACCCATACGGGGGTGAAAATTGCTCTGCTGGCGCACTACAGGTCTCAGAAGAGAAGGAGTCACATTTGGCTTTTTGAAAGCAAATTTTGCTCTGGGGGCATGCCGCATTTAGGAAGCCCCTATGGTGCCAGGACAGCAAAAATACACACATGGCATACCATTTTGGAAACTAGACCCCTCAGGGAACGTAACAAGGGGTAAAGTGAACCTTAATACCCCACAGGTGTTTCACGACTTTTGCATATGTAAAAAAAATTATTTTTTTTTTACCTAAAATGCTTGGTTTCTCAAAAATTTTACATTTTTAAAAAGGGTAATAGCAGAAAATACCCCCCAAAATTTGAAGCCCAATTTCTCCCGATTCAGAAAACACCCCATATGGGGGTGAAAAGTGCTCTGCTGGCGCACTACAGGTCTCAGAAGAGAAGGAGTCACATTTGGCTTTTTGAAAGCAAATTTTGCTATGGGGGCATGCCGCATTTAGGAAGCCCCTATGGTGCCAGGACAGCAAAAAAAAAAACACATGGCATACCATTTTGGAAACTAGACCCCTCGGGGAACGTAACAAGGGGTTAAGTGAACCTTTATACCCCACAGGTGTTTCATGACTTTTGTATATGTAAAAAAAAATTTTTTTTTACCTAAAATGCCTGTTTTCCCAAAAATTTTACATTTTTAAAAAGGGTAATAGCAGAAAATATCCGCCAAAATTTGAAGCCCAATTTCTCCCGAGTACGGAGATACCCCATATGTGTCCCTAAACTGTTGCCTTGAAATACGACAGGGCTCCAAAGTGAGAGCGCCATGCGCATTTGAGGCCTAAATTAGGGACTTGCATAGGGGTGGACATAGGGGTATTCTACGCCAGTGATTCCCAAACAGGGTGCCTCCAGCTGTTGTAAAACTCCCAGCATGCCTGGACAGTCAGTGGCTATCTGGCAATACTGGGAGTAGTTGTTTTGCAACAGCTGGAGGCTCCGTTCTGGAAACAGTGGCGTACCAGACGTTTTTCATTTTTATTGGGGAGGGGAGGGGGGCTGTGTAGGGGTATGTGTATATGTAGTGTTTTTTACTTTTTATTTTATTTTGTGGTAGTGTAGTGTAGTGTTTTTAGGGTACAGTCGCATGGGCGGGGGGTTCACAGTAGTTTCTTGCTGGCAGTTTGAGCAGCGGCAGAAAATTTGCTGCAGCTCAAACTTGCAGCCGGATACTTACTGTAATCCTCCGCCCATGTGAGTGTACCCTGTACATTCACATTGGGGGGGGGGGGGGGGGGGGGGGAACATCCAGCTGTTGCAAAACTACAACTCCCAGCATGGACGGTCTATCAGTGCATGCTGGGAGTTGTAGTTTTGCAACAGCTGGAGACACACAGGTTGTGAAACACCGAGTTTGGTAACAAACTCAGTGTTTTGCAACCAGTGTGCCTTCAGCTGTTGCAAAAGCTACAACCCCCAGCATGTACGGACAGCGGAAGGGCATGCTGGGTCTTGTAGTTATGCAACAGCCGGAGGCATACTACATTGGCTGGGGATGCTGGGGATTGTAGTTATGCAACAGCTGGAGACACACTGGTTTACTACTTTACTCAGTGTGCCTTCAGCTGTTGCAAAACTGCAACTCTCAGCAGTCACCGACAGCCAACGGGCATGCTGGGAGTTGTAGTTATGCAACCACCAGATGCACCACTACAACTCCCAGCATGCACTTTAGCTGATTGTGCAAGCTGGGAGTTGTAGTTACACAACAGCTGAAGGTACACAGGGCATGCTGGGCATGCTGGGAGTTGTGGTGGTCTGCCTCCTGCTGTTGCATAACTACAGCTCCCAGCATGCCCTTGTTGCATGCTGGGAGCTGTTGCTAAGCAACAGCAGGAGGCTGTCACTCACCTTCAACGATCCACACAGGACTGTCCCTCGCCGCCGCCGCCGTCACTCCTGGGGCCCCGATCCCAACATCGGGGTCCCCAGCACCCGGGGTCGTCTTCCCGCACCCGCTCAAGTCCTCCGGAAGAGGGGCGGAGCGGGTTGCGGGAGTGACACCCGCAGCAGGCGCCCTGATTGGTCGGCCGGTAATCCGGCCGACGAATCAGGGCGATCGTGAGGTGGCACCAGTGCCACCTCACTCCTGCAGGCTCTGGCTGTTCGGGGCCGTCTCTGACGGCCCCGATCAGCCAGTAATTCCGGGTCATCGGGTCACTGGAGTCCCGATTGACCCGGAATCCGCCGCAGATCGCTGGACTGAATTGTCCAGCGATCTGCGGCAATCGCCGACATGGGGGGACATAATGACCCCCCTGGGCGATATGCCGGGATGCCTGCTGAACGATTTCAGCAGGCATCCGGCTCCGGCTCCGCTCCGGCTAGCGGTGGGGGCCGGAAATGCTCAGGGCGTATCCATACGCCCTCGGTCCTTAAGGACTTGGAAACGGGGGCGTCTGGATGCGCCCTATGTCCTTAAGGGGTTAAACGTCTCTTCTCAAGACTAAACAATTGTAACTCCTTTAATCGCTAAGATGTTCCATGCCCCATATTAGTTTAGTCGCACGTCTCTGCAACCTTTCCAGCTCCGCAGTGTCCCTTTTATGGACAGGCGACCAAAACTGAACAGCATATTCCAGGTGAGGCCGTACCAATGCTTTATAAAGGGGGAGTATTATGTCCCTGTCCCTCGAGTCCATGCCTCTTTTGATACATGACAATATCCTGCCGGCCTTGGAAGCAGCAGCCTGACATTGCATGCTATTCTGTAGTCTGTGATCTACAAGTACACCCAGATCCTTCTCTACCAGTGACTCTGCCAGTTTTATCCCCTCTAAGACATATGACGCATGCAGGTTATTAGTACCCAGATGCATAACTTTACATTTATCCACATTAAACCTCATTTGCCAAGTGGATGCCCAGACACTTAGTCTATCCAAGTCATCTTGTAACTTATGCACATCCTCTATAGACTGTACCGTTCTACAAAGCTTGGTGTCATCTGCAAAGATAGAAACAGAGCTGTTAATACCATCCTCTATATCATTGATAAATAAATTAAACAACAGTGGTCCCAGTACTGAACCTTGGGGTACACCACTAATAACCGGGGACCAATCAGAGTACAAATCATTGACCACCACTCTCTGGGTACGATCCATGAGCCAGTGTTCAATCCAATTACAAACTAAAGTTTCCAAGCCCAAAGACCTTAACTTACCTGTCAGACGTCTATGAGGGACAGTATCAAATGCTTTAGCAAAATCCAGAAACACTATATCCACAGCCATTCCTTGAATGTTGCAGGAACCTATAAACAACAACAATGCTTTCGCATAAAACACAGTTAGTCTCACAACTCAATAGTATTAAACATCTGGCAATCTTCAAACACTGTGGCCTGGCAACTTTCCATCCCAACCTCGACAGTCACTTTGCTTTCTAGGCTTGAACATGTACCTCGGACCACGAGGCTGTGCCCCCTCCATGGGGCTGACATGGGTATCCCTCGACACATGGGACAAAGGGGAATCAGTGATGGTGGGGCTCACTGTGACCACCACTTGTACAGCAGCAGCTTGCTGGGGGATCATGTGTAGATGACTGTTGGGCCGGCCAAACCTCCTCCTCAGCAGGAGTATGCTGAGGCGATTTGGTTGATGCCTGTTGGTTAAGCCAAACCTCCTCGACAACAAGAGTAGGCATGGGCACATCTGTAGAAGACCCTCAACGCAGATATCTGGGGGCCATAACAGGTGACTCAGGATACCATTCTTGTTGGATGACTTTCCCCTTGACGCTTGGTGGCAGGAGACCAAATGGATCTGACTCCCAATCTTCAGAGGGGAAGTAGGCAAAGGGGATTTTTCTTGGCTTCTTGGACCTACTGATGGCTGCTGCCCATTCTTCTTGCAGGCTCTTTACCAGGGTATACTCTACAATCTCCCTGCTCTCTAGGGAGTGTAGAGGTGTAGGGAGGTAGTCTCTCTTTTCGGCCTGGGCTGCTGGGAAGGGAGGATGGGCAAGGGTAGGAGATGGTCCCTCATGAACTGGACTAGTGCTGGCTCATCGTCAAATAGCCACTTAGGTAATTGTGGTTGACTGGGGACGTGCTGGGGGCTGCTGGACCTGGTGCACCGGCTCTGGACTGGGGGTATATGGAAGGGTAGATAACGCGGCCTTGGCTAGGGTACTTACTTCCAACTCCTCCATGTAGATCTCCGCCAAGGATCCGCAGGTCCGGTGGTGGGGTGACAGCCTCACCAGTGACGGCTCTCGTGAAGACTCCGGCATACCTTCCGCTGGGGTTGCAGGCTAGTCTCCGTCATCCTCGGGCAGCGGGACTTGATAGCAGGCCTCCTTGGCCCCAATGGAGATCTTCTGGAGACGGTCCGCTAACTCTTGGAACGTGTGCCTCGGCCGCAGCGACTCTTTGGACCTCAGGCGCCATCTTGGGACTCTCTGCATGGGTAGTCTGCTGCGCATCCGCTATCTTCTTGCTCTCACCAGATACTTCCGCAAGACTGAAGAGGTCTGGCTCCTCTCCACTTCTTATACCGGTCTCCAGCAAAATGGCTGCCGGCCTGAACTTCGAGTTCCACTTAGGACTAGGAACTGTTACTTGGCTTCCACGCCCTGGGGCGGGACGCTGATGGGATCCTTTTGCGCTTTTTTCTTCCAACAAATTAACCCTTTCAGGTATGGCAATAGACATCTTGGCATATAACATTGCTTCAGTACGGATTTTGCACATATTGTTCACGACTTTAGGGTTATTCTCAATAGCAGATAACAGTCTTTTCTTCACCTTCCCCTCTAAAACACTTTTCATAGACAAAGTCCCATACACTTTCTGGCACAAACTTTATTCGAATCGGCATGCGAGTCTTGCTAACAATACTGGACACAGTTCAGACTAGAAGGGGAGGAACTGTGGCATAAGGCACACACCCGTATCCTGTTCATGACGCCAAAAGTTGTGGTGGCGGAGTGTGAGGTACCGGACAGATGTTGTTATTGTAGGGGCAGATGGCATTAACCCCTTGTATTCGTGATGCCAGGGCGTGGTTTAGCCTATAAGCATCTGAAGGTATACTGCTGGATCCTGGGCTAGGCATGGGTTTAATAAAGACTCCGATGCCAAGTTATGGAAAACTGTAGCTTTACTGAGGGTAGACAGTTGGTAAAGTATATACAGTTCAGCCAGGTCCAAAGGAGGGGACCAGTAACTCAGAGACCTTAAGGGCTTGCTGGGACTTGTAGTAGGTCTAGGCAATTTAGTGCAGGCCACGTTGACAATTTGACAGAGACTGACTTGACTTGACTGATGATGGACAATGCTGCAGGTTTAGCTTATTTGCACTTGATTGTGTCTGCAAGACTTGAGTTGAGGCCTCCAATACTCTGGACACACACACTAGGCACGACTGCACTGGACCTTAGCAGGAAGAGCTCTAAGCTCCAAAAGAGAGAAGCTCCACCCAGGGCTTATATGGGGGAGACTAGCAGGGAGCCCATAGGTCACTCTTGGGGTCAGCTGGTCACTGATACCTCCTGGGTAACAATCACATGGTATATCACATGGTACAACTCTTAAAGTGAGCTCATTTTAACCCTTACTACTGCTGCTGCAGAATCTGCTTCCTGTCATTTTAACAACATGTGGTCTGTGACTCAATTGTGCTTGACATCTAACCAGGTGATGATAACCACATCCCGATACCTGGGGAGCATAAAACTCCAATGTGTTTTCTTTATATATATATATATATATATATATATATATATATATATATATATATATACCCCCTATCATCAATCATGTTGATTGGACCTGAGGAACAGGGGAGCGTGTCCCCTCGCAACGCGTAGTCCCTGCTTTATCCAAAATAAAGTGCATCTTTTACCTCATCACGGCTCCTGACATAATTTCCTCAGCTGCCGCACGGGTGAGCACCAGGATCGGATTCCTTTTTCCCCGCTACCACTCATACTCTAGACCATCCGGCCGGACGGGTGGATCCGGGCAGCGCACTGTGGATTTCCACTTACCCACACCAGTTGGGTCCCTTCAAGCTGCAACAGGTGTTATGCTCTCAGCATGACACCACCAGGTGAGAGCATTCCTTACGCTTCCTCACCTGTCACTTGTAATAAGGATGACGGCACATAGATAGGCGCATTGTCCCTTTTTGTCTTTCATACTTCTCTGTAAACCTCATACTTGTTATATTGGAATGGGGGGGGGGGCTAGGTCTGGCTCCCGACCACGGGGATGGAAGATCGTGACGTCACGACTCTGCCCCTGTGTGACGTCGCGCCCCGCCCCCTCAATTCAAGTCTATATTGCGGGGGTCCCCGGCGGCGGGACCCCCGCGATCAGACATCTTATCCCTTATACCCTTACATAGAATGCTGTTCAGCCCCCTCACAAATACCGCCACTCAGGTCTCCCCTTCTCAAATAGGCTGCTGCTCCTCCCCATATATACTGCTGCACAAGCCCCTCTCTTATATAGATTGCTTCTCAGGGACCCTATATAACAGCTGTTGACCCCACAAATCCCCCCCTCACCCTCCCCCCCCCCCCCCACACACACATACTGGGACATTTATCATTGTTGCTTTGGTAAGCAAGTTCTGTAGGCATTTTTTTTTTTGCTTTGGTTTTGCTTATGTGTGACATATTTATCATACTATTGCAGGGGGTTGATAAATTTGGCATACATAAGCAAAAAACAATAAATCGCCTTTGAATGCCATTGTTTTTTGCATACATAAGCAAAAACCAATAAATGACTTCAGAACACCACTTTGTAACCCCACCTCCTTTCCTCTGTGACTTTTCTGCTCTAAAGTCACAGTTGTGAAAAAAATGTGTGATAGATATAAATATTTTTTTAACCCTTTTAGGATGGAATTTTTTTTTATTTTTTTTATTTATGCACTTTGTTTTTTTATCCTCACCTTTAAAAAAATCATAACACTTTCAATTTGCCACCTTACATATAAGGCCTTGTTTTTTTGCACCGCCAATTTTACTTTGTAATTACATAATTTCACCACAAGATCTACGGCAAAAACCCCCAAAAATTATTAGTGGGACAAAATTGGAAAAAAAAAAAAGCCATTTTGTAACTTTTAGGACCTTCCGTTTCTACCCAGGGCACTTTTCAGTAAAAATGACACATTCTATGTAATCTGTAGGCAAATTAGGCTTCTTTCACACTGTTATTGTGACACGACAGTGTGCCGTCCGTCGGGGGAACCCGGGGAGAATAGTGGGAGGAAAAATACATGATTCTACATTTTTTTCTCCAGCTACTTCCATCAAAAAACAATGGCGCCCGAAGGACCCCATAATAGTAAATGGGATCTGTTGGGACCCATTGTGCCCCGTCAAAAATAATGTCCGTTAAGGTCGCGGGGGCGATAAGCGACGGGGGTGGGAATGCGACAGGTGGGAGATGATGGGGGAGGGTGGTGCGGACAGCAGGAGTTGACGGGGAGCTGGTCTAATGAGATGACTGGCTGGAATGGGGGGGGGGGGAGATTAGTGGCCAGAGGTAGATGGGTGGTGTGTTTGATTGGCAGGGGCATGAAGAATGGCTGGAAAGCAAGTTTTGTAAGCCAGGTCTGGGCTGTCTTACATCTACGCTGTTTTGGAGGGGTTGCAACTTTTGTGTGACTTTTGCACTTGATAAATCCATGACCACTGCAAAGTGAAAACTGGAATTCGCTTTGGTAAGTTCTTTTGTAGATTTTTGCTTACAGGCAAAAGTTGCACAAAAAATGCTTGGATGCACATGCAACTTTTTGTGCGACTTTTGTGTGGTGTCCCGCTACCGCATCCTATGCGGTCCCTTTATGTGTATGGGTCCCCATAGCCAGAGTCCCTAGGACGTAGGGGTTCATGTTGTATAGTCTACCCCTTGTCACCTCTATTCCATCTAGTAAACCAGTAACTTATGCAAGGTTTATGTAAATATAGTAATATAAATGTTAATGAATAGTTAATTACCTGCACGTAGCGTACCGGGACCTGCAGGTCACATGACTGGGTGAACTCTATGGTATTTCTGCTTGAGGACCTGTGGAGGTCCCTATAACGTATACAATCCCATCATTCTGTGTACGAGCGAATGACAGGTATTCGGACCAATCAGATTCACCCCACCCCTTGCCCATATAAGGGAGTGGCGGCCATTATTCTCACTCTTGTTCCTGCGCAGCCAAGCAGTAAGCATCTCTCTTGTTCCTGCGCAGCCAAGCAGTAAGCATCTCTCTTGTTCCTGCGCAGCCAAGCAGAAAGCATCTCTCTTGTTCCTGCACAGCCAAGCAGAAAGCATCTCTCTTGTTCCTGCGCAGCCAAGCAGTAAGCATCTCTCTTGTTCCTGGGCTGTCCACCGAGAAGAACCTGCGCAACTAATCTCGCAGTGAGTTAGGCCTGAGCCTTGCGGCGACGGCTGATCAATACTAAATCGAGAGTGTATCAATCCCCAGACACTCTGCAGCATCACCGGACCTAATTTCACCCCTAAATCCGGACGGATCTGCAATATCTACCCTAAATTTAGAGACTTTCTAAATACCTCAAGGTCCGCAACAACTGTCAGTCACTGAGCAATATAAGGACTGTTATATTAGACTGTTACTGTGCCTTGGATGTACCGTAAGCACTTAAGTAAAGTTGTTCAAGTTCAAGTTAAATCTCCTTGTGGACCTTCAGTCATTTCATGCACCTATCGTTACTGGGAAGGGCGGCGACAGGTCGGAGAATTACCTCAGCATACTAGCCCTCAGCCTGGCGTCACGAACTATAGGGTTAACATTAACCCTTCATATACCGATACAACATCCCCACTACTATACACCCCCCAAGGGCTACCACATTTGTAAGCAAAAAAAGAACTCTAAATCCCTTAATATATCTCCCCCATAATCTTTTCTTCCCGCTACCAGTGGGCCTGGGAAGCTAGAGGGTTGCTAATTGGTTTGAGCATTTTAAAAATCATTGTAAAACGGCTGAATTCTACAGTGATTTTGCACAAATCAAAGCAAAATGCTGTAACATGCCTGAAGCCCTCTAGCTGTATGTGACCCACCAGGGAATCCACAGCCCTCAATTTGGCCAGTCCTAGCCTGTGTATTGTGTGATACCATGTGCTGAGCTGTTGCATTTACGCTTATCATGTGTGACACTTAAACCCCAAACTTGGTAAATAATTCCACTCCATGAACTGTTGCTAACCATCTAAGCTACATGAATCTGCTTGTCAGTCTTGCTGTGGTAGCAGGGTTCTTACATTTCTTTTTTGTCTTTGCACCACCCTTTAAGGAGCGGCTAAGGCATCAGATGTTTTGTGTTTTTGTTCTGGTTTTAGAAGAAATTCATAAACTCATTTATCAGCCACTGGATTTTCCGAAATAATAATCGCTTTTCTGCTCCCTGACAAGCACTTTAATGCAGCGCATCCCAGGGCAAGAACTTTAACCTATTCATGACTGCACAACAGGAGATAAAATCTGCTCAGGAACCAGAGGCTGCCTCCCCCAGACCAACCTAAAATGAGCAGCCACTTTTGGTGCAAAGCAGAAAACCTTTATTACCTCCCAAACAATTGGAAGTTACTGTCATATTATTTGGTACATAATCTCTAGAAGAGGTACACAGCTTGTTGCTTTCCCTAACCCTTAGTGGTCACTTTCTTAAGGGAACCTGTCACATTAGCTATGCTTTCCTCTCTTAGGACCCCTCAGTGCAGGGCCGGTTTTAGGGGGGGGGGCACCTGGGTAATTGCCCAGGGCCCCCATGTCCAAAGGGGCCCCCTGAACTCTAGAGGAACATTACTGCGATTTGCGCAAAATCGCGGTAAAATCGCGGCAAAAATGCGTCAGACTACAGTAATGTGAGAGTGGCCCTGTGGGAGCCCGGGCTTCATAGAGCCCACAGAGCAGAATAGGCACTCACACTGTATGGTAAAGGACGTTCCCAACTATGTCATCGCAGGTCCTTTACTATACAGTGTACAAAGGGGTGGAGGAGGTAATACTAATAGGGAAAAGTATGGGGGGAGGGGGCTGTGAGGAAGGTGGGGAGCAGTGGCGTTGCGACCGGGGTGCAGGGGGGTGCGTCCCGCACCGGGTGACACCATCCTGATGGGGTGACACCAGGTATGCCCCCGGTCCTCTGTGTGTGACTGTGTGTGTGTGACTGTGTGTGAATGTGTGTGACTCGTGTCTGTGTGTGTCTCTGTCTATGAGTGTGTGTCTCTCTGACTGTGTGTGTGTCTCTCTCTCTCTATCTGTGTGCGGGTGTGTTTTTTTTGTGTGGGGGGAGGGGGGGCTTGTTTGAACCAGTGATTTAATGTGGGGAGACTTTGACCTATTGTGGGGAACATGCAAGGGAACCTGCGGCCTAATGGGGGGAAACTACTACCAAATGTGGGGAATCTATGCTACCTAATGTGGGGAAACTGCTACCTAATGTTGGAAAACTGATACCTAATGTGCGAAAGCTGCTACATAATGTGGGGAAACTGCTACCTAATGTGTGGAATCTGTGCTACCTAATGTGTGGAATCTGTGCTACCTAATGTGGGGAATCTATGCTACCTAATGGTGGGAAATTACTACCTAATGTGGGGTAACTGCTACTTACCTAATGTGGGGGAACTGCTACCTACCTTAAGTGGGGGAACTACTGCCTACCTAATGCTCCCCCCTGGCAGTAGCACCCTCATCATCCACCAGCAAACCCCCCCCAGCAGCAGCACCTCCATCAGCAGATCCTGATGGTGGATGATGGGGGTGCTCCTGCCAGGAGGATGATCCTGCCGATGGATTATGGGGGTGATACTGCCAGGGGGGATGGCCAGTAGCTCCCTCATCATCCTCCAGCAACACCCCCCCAGTACTAGCACCCACATCATCCACTAGCAACACCACCAGATTTATACTCAGGGGTACAGTATGTGGCAGATTTATATTCAGAGGGTACAGTATGTGGCAGATTTATATTCAGGGTGTACAGTGTGTGTGGGTATTATATTCAGAATGTACAGATGTGTGGTAGTATTATATTCAGTGGGTATGGTGTATGGAAGGTTTATAATCAAAGAGTATAGTGTATAGTAGTATTATATTTAGAGGATACAGTGTCTGGCAGGTTTATAATAATACTTGTTTTCATATAGAGGATGAGAATGCGCTGACATAGTGAGGAGACGTCTGGGCGTCACATTCTGCAGACAGAAGTTTTAGCTGGAACAAGTCCTGGTGGTATGTACCATCTGAATTAGATAAGGGAAGACTATAGAGAAGACGTCACTGATATCATTGTGTATTCTCCTCCCTATAGAGAAGACGTCACCTGTAGTCACTGATATCATTGTACATTCTCCTCTCTATGTCCTATCAGAGCTGTAGTCGCTTGTCAGTTCTACAGTTATGATGAGTGAAACTACAACTCCCAGCATAACCTCTCCACTGCTCAAAGGAGTACTCTACTGGAAAATATTTTTTTAATCAACTGGTGCTACAAAGTTAAACAGATTTATAAATTACTTCTACTTAAAAATCTTAATCCTTCCAGTACTTATTAGCTGCTGTATAAGTGATTCACAGGAAATTCTTTTCTTTTTTTAATATATTTTCTTTCTGACCACAGTGCTCTGTGCTGACACCTCTGTCCATGTCAAGAACTGGCCATAGTAGGAGCAAATCCCCATTGCAAACCTATTGCAAATCCCCATTGCAAACCTACCTCAGCATACTAGCCCTCAGCCTGGCGTCACGAACTATAGGGTTAACATTAACCCCTCATATACCGATACAACATCCCCACTACTATACACCCCCCAAGGGCTACCACAAAGCCTTTTTGGCGTTGCCCGAACAGGATACGGGTGTGCGTCTAATACAGTCGCCATTAGTGAAAGTGTACTCCCCCCCCAGAGAAAGAACTGCATTCATGTGCTGTAATAAGGGGGGAGGCGAAAATTCTGTTACAACTAAGATGTGTAAACTGCGCAATGAGTTCATGCTGCGATCCGTTGGTCCGGTCGGCACAGGCGGAGCCGAACTGCTGCCGGAAAAGCGCGCGAAGAAAGCCTGCGCTGCGCCACGACCCGCCCCTGGGCGTGACCACCAAGTTGCTGTGTCGCAGCCAAAAGGGAACTCAGAGATGCAGGAGTCGTTTATGGAGGGACCGGAAGTCGGGTCTGCACCGACAGTGTCCTTCCTGCCCAGCGCCATTTTGAAGAAGCCCACTGTTAAAGACACCACGCAGACTTCCGGTTCCGGCGCGGCCATGTGAGGAGCGGAGGGACGGAGCTCCTGTACCCCACACCCCAGAACGGCACAGTACCGGGCGACTTTGCCCCGCTCGCGGTCCCTGCACGGACCTGCTCCCCCGTGAGGGCTCCGGAGACCAGCCAGCAGCGGAGATCTCACTCCCCGTGCTTTACCGGACAGCGCAGCGATCTCGGAGTTCCGGAAGCTGAATGCGATAGTGGGCGCCGGGATTACAGCTGGGCGGCCTGAAGAAGACTGCGGAAAACCCGGTGAGCACAAAAACTGGTGCCCGCAGTCAGGACAAGCCCCGGGGCGGGTAGAGGGGGCCCTCATCGGGTGCACTCAGCTGGTTACCTACACAGCGCCACTCAGCGCCATCTTGGCCCCTCTGAGCCACCACTGACTATTCTTCCCTGTCCCCTGCTGAGCTGCTATTGCAACAGGGCATTCCCACACTGGCTATAGGGAGTGACTACATAATGGACATAACAGCCAAGTCATGGATAAATTTGTCCACAAGGGACCTCAGGGCCCGGCGGTCTCTGGATTGCACGCATCTCCTGCGCCCTCTGGGCCCCCCCGCCCCCCTACCCCTCAGCACGAGACCACGAACGGCGCCTCTATTTCTGCTGCAATGGAAGTGACTGGTAGCCAACTCCTGTTCTCTCAACTTGCAGAGTCCCCTGGTCTGGGGGTCCAGCTCTCAGATGCCATGGCCGCAGGACCCTCTGTGGGGGGTTTACCGTCCCACCCTGATCTACAGGCACTGGCCGCAGCGCTAGTTTCTCTCATCACCCCCACGATACAGAGAACTTTAGAAAATACCATACGTGACACCCTAACGCAGATACGCACGGATTTGGGCACTCAGGAGGGCCGCATTGGCGAGATGGAGCATAGAATTGTTGCGCTTGAGGATGAGAACAGCGGCCTGGCTACTAAATTGCGCCAAATGGACACAGATTTATGCTATGTTAGCGGAAAGCTGGAAGATTTAGAGAACCGTTCACGGCGCAGCAATCTGCGTTTGGTAGGCGTTACTGAGTCGCTCCTTCCTGCGGACCTTCAAGATTTTTGCGAGAGTGATCTACCTAAGGCGCTGGGTCTGCCACACAAATGCAGGGTGGAGAGGGCACACCGTATAGGCAAATTGCCTGACCGTAATGTTGCTTCCAAGGCGGGTGTAGATAGCCGTCCGCGTCAAGTCATATTTAAACTGCTCGACTACAACGACAAGGTTAGCATCCTGAGAGCGTTTCGAAAGCGCACAACACCTCTGACATTCCGTAACAAGAAGATGCTGATATTTGAAGATTTTTCGGCTGATGTAGCGAAGAGAAGGAAAGCTTTCAGCAATGTTTGCACTGCCTTATACAATGCCAAACACCGCTTTCAACTGCAATACCCAGCCACATTAAAAGTGCACATGCCGGATGGATCTTTTCGCTCCTACCAGACTCCGTCAGCAGCCGAGGCGGAACTGCGAGATGTGCTAGCGGACCACCAGAGACACCCAAGACATTCACCTGCCCGCCAGGACCCCTCAAGAGATCAAGGTCCCCTGGCACAGAGACCCGCCCGTCGTAAGGAGGGGAGGGACCGATCACCTGCAGAGGGAAGGAAGAGAAAGAAGTCTCCAAAACGGAGGAGCAGAAGCCGCAGTAGCAGATCCTCGTCACCGGACTGAATCCCGGTCTTCCAGCTATTGTTTCCACGCACCCCCCCTCTCTTTTTTCTTTCTTTTCCCCCAGCTTCCGATAAAGTACACGGACATGCGGTCTTGCAGAGCAGCTGATCCAGGATGACATCATAGAAGCTACTCTCATTTCTACCACGGCTGAGAATATAGGACTGCACTGTATAACGGGTATTGTTCATCCTTATCCCCCGTGCTTGACTCTTGGGACTTGAGATTTTGAGTTATTGGCCATAATATTTTGAGGGGACTGTTCCATTATTACAGATTGGACCATGGCGGCTCTTTGTATATCGTTAATGGGTATGTTTCGGGAGTGGGGCGGGGTCATGTGTACGGGTGGGTGTGGGGAGGGGTGTTCCTGTCTCCTCTCATGTCTGAAAAAAGTGAAGTCCACATCCAGTCAGGGGGTTGCCATTTTTCCACTCAGGGCTTCCCTCACTGTTGGAGTTACAGATATGGTTTTTTCATGTTTTTTTTATAATTTAAATGTTTTTTTCTTACGAGCTGCGCAGGCAGGGGCACACTCTACGTTGCAAGGTTCAGGATTACTGTGGCGCTCCCCTTCTGCGAGCTCTTGTCATGTGCTGAGGTACTTCGATAACTTGCGCTGGCGATCCCTGCTCTTCCCCTGTCTGCCCATAGTCCTGGGAGTTTCCCTTGAGTGGGTTTTTGTGTTGTGTCCCTACGTCTCCCTGTGCATTACTGTTACCCTTCCTCACTGTATTCACGATGTGTAGAATTGTTTCGTGGAATGTGAAGGGTCTAAGATCACCTCAGAAGAGAATGTCCATCCTTCGATATCTCAAGCGCTTGAGGCCGGATGTGGTTCTTTTGCAGGAGACACATCTGACCGCAACCGATTTCCCTAGAATGAGGAAGTTGTGGGTGGGTAGTGTGTATGGTTCCCCGGCGGTGGACCGAAAGGCGGGTGTATTGATTCTGATACACAAGGCATTCCAACACCATTTGATCTCCCATACACATGATGATGCGGGACGTCTTTCCCATATTTCCTTAATACATGGCGAGCAATCTTATGCTATTTATAATGTATATGCACCGAATGGAGATAACGCCTCTTTCTTTCGTTCCCTAACAGATGAGTTAACTAGTTCAGCAGGTCTGCAGGTAGTGGTTGGAGGTGACCTGAACTCGGTGGTGGATCCTCTGGTGGACAGGAGAGGGGCGACATCGACGCCAGTGGCCATCCGACAGAGTGACAGGGTCCTGCAACCGTTTCTGTCCAGTACAGGCTTGGTGGATGCCTGGAGACATTTTCATCCCGATGGTCGTGAGTATACGCACTACTCCCACACACACAATTCCTGGTCCCGAATTGATTACCTCATGATTAGTCCTTCCCTTTGCCCTAGGGTGACTGTAACGGACATCTCTGACCTGATCATTTCTGACCACTCCCCTGTAGTGTTGGAGTTTCGGCAATCACACCCGAGGGGGACTGACTTTTTGTGGCGCTTCCCTTCTTATTTAGCGAAGGATGAGTCTTTTCAAGATCTTCTTCGGGGGTGGTGGCTGGAATTTCAAACTGACAATGCCCAACATGAAGGGGACCCTGCCCTTTTCTGGGAGACAGCCAAGGTAGTCCTGAGAGGTAAAATAATGGCCTATCATTCCACGTTAAAGCGTAAGTCGCAAGAGGGACATGCGGCCGCCAGTTCTCGCTTAGCCGCAGCATATTCCAAGTTTGTATCTTCCTCGACCCCCCCCAATAAACTGGCGTGGCAGACAGCGCGTGCCGACTATGAACTATGGTTAGACAGGAGGGAGCGAGTTTATCGCTCACATTACGATCTGCAGCTGTTTAAACAGGGAAACAAGGCAGGTCGCTTGCTGGCTAGACTAGCGAAGGGCCCACATTCATCAGCGCATGTGCTTGCTCTGAAGGACACCCAGGGCCAAATTAGTAGAGACCCGAAGGCTGTAAGTGCTCTATTGGGTGCTTACTATGCGGACTTGTACTCCGCTCCACCTGACGCAGGTACAGAGGGCCGGGACTTTTTGGACAAAGTGAGTCTCCCAAAGTTGTCTGAGGACCAACGACGAGAGCTGAACATAGCCATCACAGTAGAAGAGGTTAGGGGGGCTATCAGATCTCTAGCCAATGGGAAGGCCCCGGGACCGGACGGTTATCCGGGGGAATTTTATAAACCCCTAGTTGATCAGGTCACTCCTGCCCTGACGGCTTACTTTAATGGTGTCCTGTCTGGTGGAAACTTGTCGGCGGGAGCAAAACTAGCCTTCATTAAGGTTCTCCCCAAGCCGGGCAAGGATCCGCTGGATCCTGGCTCCTATCGTCCAATATCACTTATTAATCAGGATGTTAAATTACTTACCAAAATATTAGCGGACCGGTTAGCGAAACTGTTGCCCGAGTTGATAGGGGATCATCAAGTGGGTTTTGTAAAAACGCGTTCAGCTGTCACGAACATACGGAAGGTTCTAGCGGTCATGGATGGTGTAGGCAGAAGGCCTGCGGTTATGCCCCACCCTGCACTGCTCGCTCTAGATGCGGAAAAAGCGTTCGATAATGTCCGGTGGGATTGGTTGCATTTGGTTCTAGAACGCTTTGGTATCACAGGGAGGTTCAGTGGTTTCCTGGAAAACCTCTATTCTGGCCTGGCAGCCAGGGTGTATACCCCGGGCTTTTTGTCTCCATATATCCAACTGCATAGAGGGACACGACAGGGGTGTCCTCTATCGCCCCTTTTGTTTGATTTAGCAATTGAACCCTTGGCGCGCTTTTTGCTCGCTTCGGACACGTACAAGGGTATAGCGGTGGGTTCCAGAGAACTCAAAATATCCTTGTTTGCAGATGATGTGCTAATGTTCTTGGATGACCCAGGGCGGGATGTTCCCAAGGTATTGTCTTTTCTAGCCGGGGTGGAAGGTTTCATGGGCTATAAAGTGAACGCATCCAAAAGTGTGCTCCTTCCTTTGGGGAAGGGCCCGCCTCACTGGGAGCGGATGGCTGGGGATTTAGGGATCACTTATAGCACTTCTTCCATTCTCTACCTGGGGATTAGGATAGGGAGAACCGCGGATACACTATATGCGTTGAATTTTACCCCGGTGATTAAGAAGATAGTGGACGAGTTGGCACGGTGGAAAGACCTTCCGCTGTCCTTTATGGGACGTTGTCATCTGGTGAAGATGATAAGTTTTCCCAGGCTACTTTACCCTCTGCAGACACTCCCAATATTGCTGAAGCACGTAGATGTCAGGACACTCAACGCAGCATTCACTAAATTCATATGGCATGGGAAGAGACCCAGAATTGCGCTTAAAAAGTTGATGCTGTGTAGGATGGAAGGGGGGGTCAACCTTCCCAATGTGAGGGGTTACAACTTGGTATGCTTGTTCCGCAATGTGATGGATTGGTTGCATGATTCATCATACTTCTCTAACCTATTGATTGAGCGAGAGCTGGCGGCACCGTGGTCATTGACAGCCCTACTACATACTTCCTACACTAAGCTACCCCCGCAGGTCAAGAGCTCGCAGGTCCTTAGGGATACCATTATTACATGGAAGGAACTCCGTAAGACTTTTGGCCTATCGCACTTGTTATCCAAGCGAATGCCACTCAGAGGACACCCTGAATTCTCTCAAGGGACTTCATCTACCTGGCTTGCTCTTTGGGAGAGGGAGGGGGTTTTGAGGGCTAGTGATTTGTGGGACGAGGATCGAAGGTCATGGCTTTCACCTGCAGAGATGGTAACAAAATTCTCTTTACCCCAAACTCAATTGATCTATGCAAATCAATTATACTCCTTTTGTTCGACCCGACTTAGGAACCTGACAGTGGAAGCCCCTGTTCACTCTTTTGATGACATAGTAGGGGATGGTCCGAGGAAGACTTCCATTTCCCAATTGTACCTAGCTTTACGGGGGAGACTTTTAAAATTCGACCCAAAACGCCTGTTTACCACATGGGAGAGATGGACTGGGGACCCAGACATTCATGAGACTATACTTACGGGATGGGAAGCGGTTTGTAAACAGGTTATCAATGAACGATGGAGGGAGACCTATTTTAAAGTTTCCCACGCAGCCTTGTACGGCTTTAATATCCCACCGTCGCCTTGTTTCCCTGAGCGTATAACACACTGCCCCAAATGTCTTACACCTATGACAAATCTTTTTCACGGGATCTGGGACTGTGCTCACTCGGCTGGCTACTGGCGCTCGATCTGCTCCTACATCAGAGACCACTGGCGGGTAAGTCTTCCTTTTAAGGTTCAGACCCTTATATTTCACCAGCTTCGTCCTCCGGAGGAGGATCGGACGGGGATCCAGAGGATCCCTAAAATAATACATGTGGTCTTGCTGGTTGCTCTCCGATGCTTGTTTCTCCGGTGGTTGGAGGACCGGGTACCGGACCTGCAATTATTGATAACTCAATTGAAGTTCTTTTTAGGGGTAGACAGATTGGATGCTGAACGCCATTGCAACTCTGGCACAGCACGTTTCTTCGAAAAGTGGACACCGTTCATTGTTACACACTATAATCCCCGGGAGGTAGCCGACATTGTATATCCTTTTAGACACACCACATGGTACCTTACGGAATCATTGAAAGGGACGTTGGGGGCATTACAGCTTCCTGATTCAGTTTAGACTGTAAGGATTAAGCTTATTGAATCCTTGGGGAGAGAGGGAATCCTGCATCACTTCACTACAGCACCTCAGTATTTGTCATTTTTAAGACAGTTATTGTATTGTATGTTGGATCGCGGTCCGTTATTTTCCCAGATGGGGATCGTGATATTTCTGATATGTTTTTGTGTTATTCTGAAAATGTTGAATAAAAATATATTGCAAAAAAAAAAAAAAAAAAGACACCACGCAGAGAAACCTCTTCAGTCTGCAGAGAGAGCCGGAGAGTACAGACATGGCGGAGAGCAGCGTTCCACGTGGTCAAGTTGGTAAAATGGCGCCGGAAACACAGAAAGTTGAGGCAGTCGCAGCCCAACTTTTTCAAGAGCTTGCTGACCGTCTGCAGCGGTTGTCATTAGACGAAGAGGGGGCCTGCAATCTCCCCCACTGCCTGATGATGACGACGATTGGCCAGAGACACCTCCAGCGAACAGTGCAGGGACACCTGGAGGTGAGTCACTGGTGAGATTGTCCCCTCACCACAGAACCTGGGGCTCATGGGCCGAAATCCCGTCGGAGGAGTCTGCTGTGAGTACACCACCAGAGGTGGCCTATTATTCCTCCTCCAGCCCTGAGGTCATTCCTCAATCAAGCTTGCCAAGTGTACGACCGTGCTCACCAAAATTGCCGCAATGGGTGTTCGGAGATGAGCCGGAGCTGATCGAGTACATGTACAGAGTACTTCAACCATTACCTGGGAAGCCACTCCTACCAATCCCAACTGCAGAAAGGGAAAGCACCCGTCAAGAAGCCGAGCTGGCCGAATTGATGGAAAAGCTAAAGGCCGATACAAAAAACTCTATGCTCCCAAGCACGTGCATTTGCCTTATGAAGAAAGAGTGCGGTATCAAGAAAATACCAAAGAAATGGAGGCATTGTACATCCGTAAATGGGATCACCCCTGAGAAGGGGAGGAGCCATTAGAAAGAAGAAGAGCAACTGTGGCCAAGTTCGAAAAGGTCAGAGGTTATGGGACACTCCTTGACTGCCACACTGGGCAGACCATCCTCGTAAACCGGCGAGCAGTGCAAAGGCCATATCTCCATAAGAAATTCTATACCGTGGAGGTGGGTGAAATTGTGGAGTACACCCCCGTTCAGAGCCTTCGTAGAGAATGGGCTGCAGCGGTCACCAGACCAACAGCCCCAACGCAGCTTCCTTTCAAATATTTCCCGTCAACGGATTGGGAGTCCGATCCCTTCAACTTGAGGCCGACAAGGTCTGCTCCTAAAGTCTCCACCAGCGTACCCAAGGAGGAGGAGCTTAAAGAGTCAAGAACACCATCTTCTATGTACAGCAAAGAGTCAAGTTCTTAATTTTCTACAGATTGTCGAGAGTCAAGTCCTGCTCAAGTTCAAGAAAGCAAGCCCAAATTGCGGGCACCAAAGACCGTACCTAGGCCCTCTCGGAGCAATGAGAGTTTGCCTCCTGCACAGGTACCAACGTATGTACCAAGGCCCTCTTCTGACATGGAGAGTTTGCCTGCTTCCAGGGTACCAACAAAAGGGTCATGGGTTGCTCCTAATTTGAAGATGGTGCTCAAGCCCTATTGCCCCACTGTGATCCCGGCTAGTAAGCCTATAACCCTTTCTCAAGCTGCCTTTCACCACTCCATCCTCACCAATGTGGTGCGGCAAAGCTATGTCAAGTCTAATCCTGCCCCTGATGTTGGCAGATATAGGGGAACCAAGAGAGGCACTACAAGAGTAAAGAAGAACATCTTCTAAAGAGACTCTAAAGTAATGTCATATTGTTTTTCTGTCTAACCCTTTTGTCTTACAGCAACCAAGTTCAAGAATTGTGCCTAGCAGGACTGTGCTAAGTTGTTTCAGTTCAAAGTTCAGCAACGTAACCATTAAGCTTGTGCCTGACTATTAACTCAAGAGACTCCTAGCCTGTAGGAGATTCATTAAGGACTATATCCGGCTGAGTTGTGGTTAAGGCCGTGTTTACCTTTCCCTTCCTATGAACTCCTAGTGTAGGTGGACTGCTGATCCTTACACGCCACTTTGTATATTTTCCTTTAATTGGACTCAGTGTAGGTGGACTGCTGATCCTTACAAGTCTGCTTTATGTATATACCAGCAGCTTCATAAGAACTCTTATGCTAAATGTCGCACTTATCGGGTGAATGCACCTGAAACATGTTGGAGTGTTGATAAATGTATAGTAAATATGTATATGGTTTTGTACACAGGAAGGTATCCTCGTGTCTGTGTACATAAGTAGTAAGTAAAGGTTGTGCATAGGAAAATAGTCTAATGTCTATGTACATAAAAAGTAAGTTAGAGCTGTAAACAGAAAATATCGATGCACTGCACGTGTACACTCAACACTAAAAACATAACTAATTCTTGTACATATAAATGTATAAAATGCTAAAGGTGTTTAGTAGGTAACTCAATAGGGGACACCTAGGCTCCTCCGAGGGTAGTATTAGTGCTGTCGCCCATCGTTAGCACCTGTCTCAACAAAAATAGTAGGGAGAATTCCCCTTAAAATAGTACTTGTACACTTTTCAGTACCCTAGATTACTAACTTAAATGTACTACCTCAAAATTTTCTAGTACATACATCAAAATAAATATCTCACTTAAGAAAACACTTAAGGAATTGTAGCATATTAATACCCAGTTCCTGCCACTGTTAGGTACACTTCTTCTTCTCTTTCATTGCGTGTGTGAGATGCTCTGCCTTGCCAGTAGGTGCTCTTACTAATATAGAATTAAACGCTTCATTCTAAGAATAACCTAGATAGGTTGTTTTGAAAGTGCTCTAGGGATAATATAGCATGCTATAGCATGTAGCCGATAGACCCTAGCAGCCACCCTTACTGTGACCTAGCTTCCGGCTAGCCAGTATAACCTTATGTGTACTTACAGGTAACTTATGGTTGGCAAAGAAATAAAATGTGTGAGATAATAAAAGTGTCTAAGTCAGCTTGAAACTAAAGGTAAATAGAGCTGTACTAATGTCTAGATAGTCTCATGTATAGAGAGTTGTGCTAATGTTCAGTTTAGCATCATAAAAATTGTATGGAGCGTTAATAAAATGTCTTAGGAGCTAGCAACTACATGTCAGATAGCTTCCTAATTGTCTAGTAAACTTCAAAATGTATAATAGGTCTAATAAGGTTGTATAGGAAGCTAGAAACTAAAGGATAAATAGCTTCATTAATGTCTAGATAGCATTAAAATGTCTAGATAGCATTGAAATGTCTAGATAGATTTCCATTGTCTAATCCAGATACTAGGAAAGCTATCAAAAGAATGTAAATGTGTTTAGTTTAATTACGATGTACACCCTATGTATAGATCATCCGGTTTTATAACATCCTGTTCTAGTCCTAGTCCCTCTGTCTCAGGGGACAGACGTCGAGGTCAACTTATCTTAAGTAAGGGGGTTTGTGGTGTACCGGTACCACATCCTATGCGGTCCCTTTATGTGTATGGGTCCCCATAGCCAGAGTCCCTAGGACGTAGGGGTCCATGTTGTATAGTCTACCCCTTGTCACCTCTATTCCATCTAGTAAACCAGTGACTTATGCAAAGTTTATGTAAATATAGTTATATAAATGTCAATGAATAGTTAATAACCTGCGCGTAGCATACCAGGACCTGCGGGTCACGTGACTAGGTGAACTCTATGGTAATTCTGCTTGAGGGCCTGTGGAGGTCCCTATGACGTATGCAATCCCATCATTCTGTGTACGAGTGAATGACAGGTATTCGGACCAATCAGATTCACCCCGCCCCCTGCCCATATAAGGGAGCGGCGGCCATTATTCTCGCTCTTGTTCCTGCGCAGCCAAGCAGTAAGCATCCCTCTTGTTCCTGAGCTGTCTACCGAGAAGAACCTGCGTAGCTATTCTCGCAGTGAGTTAGGCCTGAGCCTTGCGGCGACGGCTGATTAATGCTAAATCGAGAGTGTATCAATCCCCAGACACTCTGCAGCATCACCGGACCTAATCCAATGCCTAAATCCGGACGGATCTGCAATATCTACCCTAAATTCAGAGACTTTCTAAATACCTCAAGGTCCGCAACAACTGTCAGTCACTGAGCAATATAAGGACTGTTATATTAGACTGTTACTGTGCCTTGGATGTACTGTAAGCACTTAAGTAAAGTTGTTCAAGTTAAATCTCCTTGTGGACCTTCAGTCATTTCATGCACCTATCGTTACTGGGAAGGGCGGCGATAGGCCGGAGAATTACCACAGCATACTAGCCCTCAGCCTGGCGTCACGAACTATAGGGTTAACATTAACCCCTCATATACCGATACAACATCCCCACTACTATACACCTCCCAAAGGATACCACAAAAGCATGCCTTGTCTTAGGGTTATTTGCAGGGTGCAAGGCTGCACAAGCCACTTGTATATGCTTGTATATGATGCCCTGGTGCTAAATTCATATTCCTCAGTGAACAACAATCATTTTTAAATAAATCTTTTCCCTCATACAAAGCCCAGGAATGAGACTCCTTTAGCCAAGATTCTGGTAAACAACTTGAAACTTTACCAAACTCCTTTCACAAGTACAGAAAATACACAGCCTCTTGTATCCACCTTTGATAATACAGTTTAGTAGCCAGGAGAATGATGAGTTGGTCACTGTCCCTTTGAATAATGATTATTTTTCAGATACTTTGCAGAAATAACTCGAATGCTTTTTGCATATGCATGTAGAATTATACTCTCTGCAGATTTGTCTAGATATTCAGGCTCTCTAGCTTGCAAGTTCTAATTCCAATTTACTAAAACTTTTACTCACACTTTTGGTAGTAATCTGTGTCTTCTAAAAGCTTATCCAGGAAAGTCCTCCTAGGCTTGGCCGACTGGCTAGGTCTGACCAGACACCAAATAAAGATCCATGGAAAGGCAGACGAGTCTTTTGGGGCTAGCAATAGTGTATCTCTTTAGCTGGACTGAAACGTGAAGTAGGGACAACAACTTTTTGCAGTCACTTTGTGGGAAATATGTAGGAGGTATGCCTGACATTAGCAGTACCTAGGCTCACTAAACTTTTGTGCTTAGGGACAGGACATGTGGTTGTGGCGAAGGTCAGACTAGGCAAACTAGGACAAGTTTAGGTACACATCTTATCCCAAGGAGAGAAGGGCTGACTTGGGACTGGCTCCTGCATTTATTGGATAGTAGTCTGCATGTAACCAAATAAATCATTCAGCTGTACAGAGATGTACTATGCATCCAGCAAACCTATTATACCTGAGTCACCTGATATATGCCCAGTCCTTTGTCAAGTCTTGCAGCAGGTCCCAGTGGCACTGCCTGCTGCACACATAGTGCTCTTAAATGGGTACTCCGCCAAAAACATCTTATCCCCTATCTGAATCTCTGGGCCGGTGTCACGATTCGGCTTACGGGTTGTGGATCCGCTGTGTCAGCGAGGGATAGGCGTGGACCGTGCTAGTGGACCGGTTCTAAGAGGCTACTGGTTTTCACCAGAGCCCGCCGCAAAGCGGGATGGTCTTGCTGCGGCAGTAGCAACCAGGTCGTATCCACTAGCAACGGCTCAACCTCGCTGACTGCTGAGAAGGCGTGGGACAGAAGGACTAGGCAGAGGCAAGGTCAGACGTAGCAGAAGGTTGGGGGCAGGCGGCAAGGTTCGTAGTCAGGATGGATAGCAGAAGTTCAGGTACACAGGCTTTGGACACACTAAACGCTTTCACTGGCACAAGGCAACAAGATCCGGCAAGGGAGTGCAAGGGAGGAGATCAGATATAGCCAGGGAGCAGATGGAAGCCAATTAAGCTAATTGGGCCAGGCACCAATCATTGGTGCACTGGCCCTTTAAGTCTCAGAGAGCTGGCGCGCGCGCGCCCTAGAGAGCGGAGCCGCGCGCGCCAGCACAAGACAGCAGGAGACCGGGACGGGTAAGTGACCTGGGATGCGATTCACGAGCGGGCGCGTCCCGCTGTGCGAATCGCATCCCCGACGGCCATGACAGTGCAGCGCTCCCGGTCAGCGGGACTGACCGGGGCGCTGCAGGGAGAAAGACGCCGTGAGCGCTCCGGGGAGGAGCGGGGACCCGGAGCGCTAGGCGTAACAGTACCCCCCCCCTTAGGTCTCCCCTTTTTTTTGTCCGGTAACTGCCTCCCCTGGGATGAGGACACCGGGAAAGAATGGAGGGTTTCCTCAACGGCAGGCAGTACAGCAGGAGTTGGAATGGGGAGGGAGGGCAGAGGGTGAAGCTTGGCACGGGGCAGGGTGACACCAGGACGGGGGCCATGAGGAGGCACTGAGGTTAGCCTGACGGGACTGGGAGGGGGGGAGAGGCACTTCCTATGGCAGGCAGAGTCCCAGTTCTTGATCTCCCCGGTGGTCCAATCAAGGGTGGGGGAATGAAGCCGGAGCCATGGGAGACCGAGGAGGACCTCAGAGGTACAGTTGGGTAGGACCAAGAGCTCAATCACTTCGCGATGGGGTCCGATACACATCAGGAGGGGTTCTGTGCGGTAACGCACAGTGCAATCCAGTCTGGCTCCATTGACCGCGGAAATGTAGAGCGGCTTGACGAGACGGGTCACCGGGATGCGGAATTTATTCACAAAAGACTCCAAAATAAAATTCCCGGAGGCACCAGAGTCCAAGCAGGCCAGGGCTGAGAGGGAGGAGTTGGCTGAAGGAGAAATCCGCACGGGCACCGTGAGACGTGGAGAAGCAGACTTAGAACCAAGAGACGCCACACCCACGTGAGCTGGGTGCGTGCGTGCGTTTCCCAGACGTGGAGGACGGATAGGGCAATCCACCAAGAAGTGCTCGGTACTGGCACAGTACAGACAGAGATTTTCTTCCCTACGGCGATTCCTCTCTTCCTGGGTCAGGCGAGACCGATCCACTTGCATGGCCTCCTCGGCGGGAGGCCCAGGCGTAGACTGCAAAGGATGCTGTGGGAGAGGTGCCCAGAGACCTAAGTCTTTTTCCTGGCGGAGCTCTTGGTGTCGCTCAGAAAAACGCATGTCAATGCGGGTAGCCAAATGGATGAGTTCTTGGAGGTTGGCAGGAATCTCTCGTGCGGCCAGCACATCCTTGATGCGACTGGATAGGCCTTTTTTAAAGGTCGCGCAGAGAGCCTCGTTATTCCATGATAACTCGGAAGCAAGAGTACGAAATTGGATGGCGTACTCGCCCACTGAAGAATTACCCTGGACCAGGTTCAACAGGGCAGTCTCGGCAGAAGAGGCTCGGGCTGGCTCCTCGAAGACACTCCGGACTTCAGCGAAGAAGGCCTGGACTGTGGCTGTGGCAGGATCATTGCGGTCCCAGAGCGGTGTGGCCCAAGACAAGGCCTTTCCTGAAAGAAGGCTTACTACGAACGCCACCTTAGACCGTTCTGTAGGAAACAAGTCCGACAACATCTCCATATGCAGGGAACACTGAGACAAAAATCCACGGCAGAGTTTAGAGTCCCCATCAAATTTGTCCGGCAGGGACAAGCGGAGGCTAGGAGCGGCCACTCGCTGCGGAGGAGGTGCAGGAGCTGGCGGAGGAGATGGTTGCTGCTGTAGCAGAGGCAGAAGTTGCTGTAACGTGGCGGTCAACTGCGACAGCTGCTGTCCTTGTTGGGCAATTTGCTGAGCGACCACCGTGGTAAGGTCAGCGAGACTTGGCAGCGGCACCTCAGCGGGATCCATGGCCGGATCTACTGTCACGATTCGGCTTACGGGTTGTGGATCCGCTGTGTCAGCGAGGGATAGGCGTGGACCGTGCTAGTGGACCGGTTCTAAGAGGCTACTGGTTTTCACCAGAGCCCGCCGCAAAGCGGGATGGTCTTGCTGCGGCAGTAGCAACCAGGTCGTATCCACTAGCAACGGCTCAACCTCGCTGACTGCTGAGAAGGCGTGGGACAGAAGGACTAGGCAGAGGCAAGGTCAGACGTAGCAGAAGGTCGGGGGCAGGCGGCAAGGTTCGTAGTCAGGATGGATAGCAGAAGTTCAGGTACACAGGCTTTGGACACACTAAACGCTTTCACTGACACAAGGCAACAAGATCCGGCAAGGGAGTGCAAGGGAGGAGATCAGATATAGCCAGGGAGCAGATGGAAGCCAATTAAGCTAATTGGGCCAGGCACCAATCATTGGTGCACTAGCCCTTTAAGTCTCAGAGAGCTGGCGCGCGCGCGCCCTAGAGAGCGGAGCCGCGCGCGCCAGCACAAGACAGCAGGGGACCGGGACGGGTAAGTGACCTGGGATGCGATTCGCGAGCGGGCGCGTCCCGCTGTGCGAATCGCATCCCCGACGGCCATGACAGTGCAGCGCTCCCGGTCAGCGGGACTGACCGGGGCGCTGCAGGGAGAAAGACGCCGTGAGCAATCCGGGGAGGAGCGGGGACCCGGAGCGCTAGGCGTAACAGCCGGAAGCAGCGGTGTCCGAAACACGGAAGCTTGGAGTTTCTGTGTTTGTGATGTCATGCCACGCCCCCTTCATTCATGTAGCCATCACGCCTCCTCCCATAGACATGAATGTAAGAGGTGTGGCGGCTGTAAGTCGCAAGTCATCCGGCACAGAGCGGAGTTCACTCTGTGCACGGATGACTTTGGTGCCACGTCGGAGATCGCAGGGGGTCTCCAGCAACGGTCCTTTGGAAAGGGGATAAGATGTTTTTCGGCGGAGTACCTCTTTAAATGCCCAAAACATAGTAATATGGACACCTCCTAGACCCACTGTCCACCACCAAGATATAAGGCAACACGTAAGATGACACAACATGACAACTTATTATGGAGCATTCTAAGGAATATAAACATAATCCAACAATACTACTACACTTGACAAAATCCCTACTGATACTTTTGGTAAACTTGACACTGCAGCAGGATGTGTATGGGGTGTCAGCGGGGTGCAATGCAGGGTGTCGTGACGCCAGGGTGTGGTTTAGCCTTAACCACCCGAAGGTAATACCACTGGTCCTGGGCTAGGTACGGGGCAATGAAGACACTGACGCCACGTTACGGACAACGGTAGGTTTACTGAGGGTAGACAGATGACACAATCTATGCAGTAAAGCCAATATCCCAAGGAGTTGACCAGTGACAGAGGGGGACCTTGCAGGCTTGCTGGGACTTGCAGTATGTAGAGACACTTTAGTGCAGGCCACGGTGACTATATAGAAGACTTATGTGGCAGGCGGATCAGGTCCGAAAAAACTTTGCCAGGCGCTTCTCCTCTTGTAAATAACAGTCCAGACCACACTGGATAAGTGTGCAAGAAAGAACATTCGAATTCATATGTAGTGCAACAACAAGTTTCGAGCCCGAGCAGGGCTCTTCATCAGGCATGGTGGTTTTAAAAACATTCACTATATATAGTGTAGTCAGGGTGTTGCTTCAGTATATCAGGGGCTAAGGTTAACCCTGTCACTTGTGACGCCAGGCTGAGGGCTAGTATGCTGAGGTAATTCTCCGGCCTATCGCCGCCCTTCCCAGTAACAATAGGTGCATGCATATAATGACTGAAGGTCCACAAGGTAGTTGAACTTGAACTTGGATAAACTTTACTTAAAGACTTGCGGTACAGCCAATGAACAGTAACAGTCTCGTTAATACAGTCTCCATACACTCAGTGACAGACAGTTGTTGCGGACCTTGACTTTATATAAGTCTCAGAATTTAGGGTAATTTGCGAAGATCCGTCTGGATTTAGGGGTTAGATATGGTTCAGTGATCTTGCAGAGTGCGTAGGGATTGATTACACTAAAAGTTTAGTAAAGATCAGCTGTCGCCGCAAGGCTCGGGCCTAAACTCACTGTTGACAGCAGCGCAGATTCTTCCCTGTCAACAGCCCAGGAACAAGAGAGCGAGCCATGGCCGCCGCTCCCTTATATGGGTAGGGGCAAGGCCTTTTTGGATTGGTCCATGGTCAGCTGTCACTCACCGTTACATAGCCTGATGGGTGAACACCTGACTTCCTCCAAAGGTCCTATACACAGAAAACACAGAGTCTTTGGAACGCATCACGTTACCCGCAGATCCTTCAACACTAACTAGGCAAGTACACTTACTATACAAATATATACACATTAAATTCAAATAATTTTAATTACAAAAGGGGTGACAAGGGGCTAGCTAAAGCTAAGGATGAGGACCCCACCTACACCTAGGGACTCTGACTTTGGGGACCTCACCACAAGGCAACGGATGCAATCCGATGCCGGGACACCACATATATATATATATATATATATATATATATATATATAGAAGACTTGACTGATTTGACAATTGACATGAAGATGACTTTGAGCTGACTTGTGGCTGCAGACTTTAGGCTTGAGGCATCCAATGCTCGGAACACACTCTCTGAGACGACTGCACTGGACCTCAGCAGGAATAGCAATGAGCTAAGAGAGAGATTGCAGCCCCTCCCCTGGTTTCATAGGAGGGCTGTGCAAGGAGCCCATAGGTCACTTGGGGGGGCGGGTCACCTGGTCACTAGTGCCTGCTGGATAACAATCACCTGGTAACAGCTATTAAAGAAACAGTACATTTTATTATGCAACTTATGTACATAGGGGATAACACATGAAGGGGGCTCTGGGGACATGGTGAAAATCTGCCTGACAGGGCAGGAAAAGTACAGGAACACACCATCCCATACTGGACCACCACATGTATATGTTGTATGTTTTATGTCATCCTGTCTCTATGCTCTGCAATAACAGAAATGTTACCCTCAGCTACAATGAGTTCTGTTCCTGCAGGCACGAGAATTGATTTTAGCTGCTTGCCTCCATCCGGTGTCTTAGCTGAGGAATAGTCCTGTGAGGTATTGACAGGTCGCAGTGCAGAATCTCAGCTGCTTCTGTAACATTTGGGTACTCCGGTGGTAAATTTTTTTCACTATATGGCATCATCTTTATAAGTTTTGTTTTTTTGCAATATACATGTGTTATATGTTTTGGCAGCATGTGTGTGTTTTTCTTACCTGTTTGTTGGGCAAGAAGTTCTGTAGTTCAGAGAGTTTTCTTTTACTGTTGTCCACAGTTCTGAGTCTGTTGTGGACAAGATGTCACAGCTTTTTTTTTTCTTTTCTTTCTGCCTGCATGAGGAGAAATAAGCCACGCCCCCTCATCTCATCCAGCTGAGTACACAGCTCCTCACCTCCCCTCCCCCCGCTCTGTATTCTAAGGACGCAGGTCTGCACAGGAGAAGGACCTCACAGAGAAGATAAAGTGTTATCTGAAGGGGAGGATGAGAAGGTGCACGGGCTGGGGATGTATGGACTGCAGGGGAATAAATCTCATACTGGGAATGATCTCTATGGGGGAGATTTATCAAAACCTGTGCAGAGGAAAACTTGCCCAGTTGCCCATAGCAACCAATCAGATCGCTTCTTTCATTTTTCACAGGCCTTCATAAAAATGAAAGCAGCAAGTTGATTGGTTGCTATGGGCAACTGGGCAAGTTTTCCTCTGCACAGGTTTTGATAAATCTCCCCCTATATGTGAAGGGGGAGGGGGGGACTCCTGACTGACACATGCTGGGAGTTGTAGTCCCTGTTGTGTGTATGTATATACTAGTGTTTACAAACCAGTGTGCCTCCAGCTGTTGCAAAACTACAACTCCCAGCATGCCCTGACAGACTTTGGGCATGCTGGGAGTTGTAGATTTGGAACAGCTGGAGGTACACTGTTTGGGAAACACTGTTCTAGCCTATTCAGCATACACATCATGTTACACCAGTGTTTCCCGACAAGTGTGCCTCCAGCTGTTACAAAACTACAACTCCTAGCATTCCCAAAGACTGTCAGGGCATGCTGGGAGTTGTAGTTTTGCAACACCTGGAGGCAACCTGGTTCGGAAACACTGGTGTATGCCCTACAGAGGTGTGGTGAACTACAACCCCCAGGAGACTACAGAGGCAGCATGCTGGTGTTATACCACAGACTGAAGACTCCTGAATGACACATGCTGGGAGTTGTAGTCCCTTTTGTGTGTGTGTATGACAGTGTATCCCAACCAAGGCTGATTATATTAGTGTGCTGTGTATAAGGGGGCTGACCCGGGAAAATAGTAGGATGGGTAAAGGGCGGAACAAACAAACAAAAAAAAAAGGAGCTGCCCCAAACCAGCAAGGCATGCGGCATGCTGGGATTTGTAGTTTTCAGCACAGCAAGAAAAAGGAAATAGAAGCAAAGATAGGAAAACAAAGTGGGGGATAAAAAGACAACAAAGAACGGAAATAGAGTAGGCTAAACCACAAGAATAGAAATGAAACAAAACAAATAGGGTAAGTGAAAAATGGAAAAACACGTTGACCACCGGAGTACCCCTTTAAGTGCGATATGCAGGACACAGCTCCATTTATTAACAGGAAATCAGATACATGGTTACTATGATGAAAACTGCATCCAGGGACCCCATAGACTGAGGTGATTTGTGTCTTGCACTATTCTATACACTACAGTATTGTTCTGTTCTGGAGGGGGCCTAATGCTATTTTCAGCCTGGTTCATGAATGGAATGCAAGAACTGCGGTGAACACTAGCACCTTGGCATAGTTACAGTTGATATGATAATCAGGGCCTACAAAAAGTTAAAAACTACCCCTATGGAGGGTAATGGTGGTTTAAGAGAGTTATATTAGTCAATATGGCCCCAAATCTTTGGACAGGAGAGTCAAGGTAGTTTTGTGCTGCTCTTGCCATATGCTTGCTTGTTTCTCCATTGCCTGGGTTTAGGGTTGCCACCTTTCTTGCAAAAAAAAAAAATACCGGCCATGCTCATTTGCCTAATTCATTTTATATGCGTAACATCACAGGATACACATATGTGGGGAACTTTTTGTCCTATTCTGACCCCTTTTTATTTTTTCATTTTTGCGCCCTGATCTGTAGTCTTTAACAGTACCATTTTTGTTTTTGTGGTGGCCCAGTACGAGATGGTGTGTCCCCGTACTTCTCCTGCCCTGTCAGGCAGTGTCCCATCATGTCCCCAGGGCCCATTCCAGTGTTTCTCTAATTGCTATGACCATGTAATTGTTAACCAGGAAGCACTAGTGACCAGGTGACCCTCTAAGTGACCTAAGGCCTCCTTGCACAGCCCCCCTATAAAACCAGGGGAGGGGCTACAATCTCTCTTAGCACATTGCTATTCCTGCTGAGGTCAAGTCCAGTCAAGTCGTTCCAGTGTCTGTGTCCAGAGCATTTGAGGCCTCAAGCCTAAAGTCCTGCAGCCACAAGTCAGCTCATGTAAGCCCAAAGTCATCTTCATGTCAATTGTCAAGTCAGCCAAGTCAAGTCTTCCACTGGGGACTGATGGGGTGGAGCTGCTGCCGCTCACACGCACGGGAAACGCCGGACCAAGTTAACCCTTTCATGTACCGACTCTCTGCAGTTCACAATAGCAAATAACAGTCCTGTCTTCACCTCACCCTCTATTTCACAAGTGCCTCGGGTAAAACACTGGTAAAGTCCCGTACACTTTCTGGCAAAAGTTTTATATGCATCGGCATGCGATTTTCTGACAATACTGAACACAGTTCAGACTGGGGGAGGACTTGTTGCATAAGTTGTGGTAAAGGGTGGGATGCAGGGCAGATGGATTTCCCAGTGACTTCAGAGACCTTAAGGGCTTGCTGGGACTTGCAGTGGTTTTGGACAATTTAGTGCAGGCCACGTTGACTTGACAATAGATGACAGTAACTGACTTGACTGGAGACAGACTAACCTGTAACTTTAGCTTACTTGTAGACTTGTATCTTGTGGCTGCAGACTTGACTTGAGGCCTCCAATCACTCCAGACACACTCTTAGGCTCTACTGCACTTCAGCAAAGACTCAAGAACTAAGAATGAGAAAAACTCCTCCCAGGGCTTTTAGGGGGAGACTCTGGTGAGGTCCCATTGGTCACCCTTAACTCCTTAACGACCACGGACGTAAATGTACGTCCTGGTTTGGTGGGACTTCGCGCACCAGGACGTACATTTACGTCCTGTGTATGACCGCGAGCATCGGAAGGATACCCAAGTCATACACGGCAGCTAGCAGCAGTCATGGGGACCCGCCGATAATGTCCGACATCCGCGATCGCGCGGATGTCCACCAATAACCCCTCAGATGCCGTGATGAATACAGATCAGGGCATCTGCAGCAGTCCGGTACTTTAAATGGATGATCGGATCGCCCGCATCGCTGCCACGGCAATCTGATCATCCAGTATGGCGGCCGTAGGTCCCCTCACCTGGCTCCGGCCATCTTCCGAGGTCTTCTGCTCTGGTCTGAGATCGAGCAGACCAGAGCAGAAGATCACCTATAATACTGATCAGTGCTGTGTCCTATACATAGCACTGAACAGTATTAGCAATCAAAGGATTGCTATAGATAGTCCCCTATGGGGACATAAAAAGTGTAAAAAAAAAGTTGAAAAGTGTAAAAATAAAAAGTAAAAAAAAGGGAAAAATCCCCTCCCCCAATGAAAATGAAAATTGTCAGTTTTTCCCATTTTACCCCCAAAAAGCGTAATTTTTTTTAAATAAAAATATTTGGTATCGCCACATGCATAAATGTCCGAACTATCAAAATATAATGTTAATGATCCCGTACGGTGAATGGTGTAAACATAAAACATTTTTAAAAAGTCAAAAAATGCTGCTTTTTTGTCACATTTTATTCAAAAAATGTATAAAAAATGTTCTAAAAGTTTTATATATGCATATATGGTATCAATATAAAGAACAGATGACGGCGCAAAAAATTAGCCCTCATTCGCCCTATATATATGGAAAAATGAAAAAGTTATAGGTGATCAAAATAGGATGATTTTAGATTACTGATTTTGTACAAAAAGTTTTAGATTTTTTTTAAGCGGTACAAAATTATAAAAGTATCTAGCCATGGGTATCATTTTAATCATATTGACCCACAGAATAAAGAACACATGTCCTTTTTACCGTAAAGTGTACAGTGTGAAAACAAAACCCTTCAAAATGTGCAAAATTGTGGTTTTCATTAAAATTTCCTCCCTAAAAAATTTTTTGGGGGGGTTCGCCGTACATTTTTTTTTTTTTAAAGTAAAGGTTTATTAAGGTTTTGCACATAGTAATACAAAAGAGATGCAAAAAAAAAAAAAAATGGGTACAAGCACATAACAGTAAATAAACAGGGCCCTATCCCCATTCTCATATAATCGTAAATGTAAATAATGGCTTCAGCTGCTATTCCGATGGCAACATTGGTCAAACGAAAATACAAACCAAGGGTCTCAGCGAGACGTCAAGATATGCATACAAACAGAAAGAAGAAGTAAACGTCAGAAGACCACGGTACAGGTCAACACAAGGCAAGGTCGCAGCATCTCAGCTAGGGATTGCAACACAAGCAAAAAATGACAGTCGTATAATCACACCTCAGTGCACGTCCACTGGAGTACATATGAGAGATAGGGGGTGGGGGAGCAGGAAGCATCTCAGGGACGGGAATGGGAGGAGGGGTGACAGGGGATCGAGGGGGGGGGGGAAGTTGGAGGGGGAAGGGGAATGGGGCAAGGGGGATGGGAGGAAGGGGGGGGATAGGATCGTAAAGTAGGAAGAGAGTAAGAAAGTAAGAAGAGGGGGAAGTGAAGGCAGGAAAAAGGCCAGGGAGAAGTGGAGGGGACCATAGGGTAAGAAGAAGAGAAAGAGAGAGAAGAAGAGGAGGAGGACAAGAAACAAGTGGGAAAGAAGAATAATAGCAGCAGGATGACTCCTCAGAAGGTGAGAAAGAGAAAGAGTGGTCTAGTAAAGAAGAAGAACTTACCTTGTAGGACACTCACAACCACAGAATTCCCTCCAACAAGTACGAAGCGTACGACAAGTTAAGTCAGAACCGTCCCAGAAAGAACGGCGTCACACATCATTTAAGTGGATGGATTCAAATTCTGGGGAGGACATAAAAGTCAGCCAAGGGGCCCAAATGTTGTGGTGTTTGTCTATCCGCCTCTTGGAGTCCGCTAGCAGTTCCTCCATAAGGCAGACATGCGAGACCTCCGCCAACCACTCGGAAAAAGACGGAGGTGTCTCCGATTTCCAGTGGCGTGGGATGACCGCTCTAGCAGCTATCAATAGATAGTGCGCTAGTCTAGGGTTTGATCCAGGAGTGGGTAGCGGGAGCATGGATAGAAGAAGCTCAGGAGGAGTTTTAAACAAGGACAAGGATGTCAGGGCCTTTATCTTCCCCAGCACATTGGACCAAAAGGAGTTCAATTTAGGGCAATGCAACCATATATGGATCATATCCCCACCCTGTCGGCCGCATCTCCAGCAAGTGTCAGGAAGACCCGGGTATATGCGCGCCAGCAAAGACGGCACTCTGTACCATCTGGATAATACCTTATAGTTGGTCTCCTGTGCCTTGCCAGAGATCGACGCCTTGTGGCATTAGGTTAAAGCACGTGACCAGTCACTATCAGAGAAGGGGCAGCCCAAATCTCTTTCCAACAAGGCTCTATAGGGGAGAGGGGAATCCCGGGATTCGTCTAGCAACAAGGAATACAATGTGCTAACCATGTGAGGGAAGGGATCCGAGTTTTGACAAATATGTTCAAATCTAGTGAGGTCACAATGAAGGGAAAGAAGATCTTTTTTTGAGCGATAGAAGTGGCACAGTTGTGTGTATTGAAATTGGTGTAAATGTGAATGCGGGGTTTCACCCATAATTCCTGTTAATGATTTCAAGCCCAAAGTCGTTAACAGAGAGGAGAACATAGGGCTCTCCCCCTTTCGCAAATTCAAGAAAGAAGAAGTTGAGAAAGCGGGAGGAAAATCAGGGTTATTAAATATTGGGGTAAATGGCCCATCGGAAGAGTATATGGACATGTTTGACATATAAGTAGAGTGTGCTTTAAGAATAGAGTCCATTACCGGGGGAAGGCCTATTACCTCTCGGGATGAAGATGGAAGGCGCCTCAGCCATAGCAGATACTTCGGGTCAAGTCCGGCAGCGTATGTCTCAAAAGTCACCCACTGCTTTGTCCGCCTTCCATGGATGCAGTCAAGGACTCTGGAGAGAACAGCCGCCAAATAGTAAAGGAGACAGTTCGGGAGCGCAAGGCCTCCATCGGTCTTACGCCTATATAGTACGTATCTCGCTATACGAGCTCTTTTTCGCGCCCACACAAAATTGGACTGGAGGATAGCCAGAACTTTAAAGAAGGAACGTGGGACATGTGTCGGTACAATAGAAAAAAGATAAAGAAGCCGCGGTAAAATGTTCATCTTGAAAATATTTATGCGTCCCAACCATGAGAACTCCTTACGATCCCATTTAGTAAGATCCGATTTTAGGGTTTGTAGTATGGGAGGGAAGTTAATCTTAAAGGAATCAGATGGATCAGCCGGAACCCTGACTCCCAGGTAACAAAGGTAGGTCTTCGCCGTACATTTTATGGTAAAATGAGAGGTTTCATTACAAAGTCCAATTGGTCACACAAACAACAAGCCCTTACATGGGTCTGTAGATGGAAATATTAAAGAGTTATGGATTTTAGATGGCGAGGAGGAAAAAACGAAAATGCAAAAATAAAATTGGCCTGGTCCTTAAGGTTAAAATGGGCTTGGTCCTTAAGGGATTAAGTCACCTGATCACTGATACCTCCTGGGTAACAATCACTTGGCAACTCACATGACAACTGATGATCACATGTTAACCTTTCTGAAAGACAACACTCTTATATACATAACATAGGGAATAATATACAATTACAGTAGAACAGATGAAGGGGGGGGGGGGGGGTACTGCAGGGAGGCTGCCTGACAGGGCAGCAAGAGGTACGAGGTAACAACTCCCATACTGGGCCACCACAGATATATAAACCTACAAAGTACAGGGGTCGCATTGAAGGGAATTATTCTTGGACTCCATTGCAAGTTTCCATTGAGTGACATTCTGACTGCAATCCTAATCCAGTGCCATACTGAACCTTCAGAAGCCTTCTTCTCCTGGAGGCAAGAGGAAGCTGGAGAGACTACAATGTCCATAAAGAACTAAGCGGAGGGAAGTTTTTATATAATTTACAACTCTAGTGTAACACCAAAGCTATGAAATTTAAGTAGAACTACAAGGTTGTGACTAGTGTTGCGAATATTTATAATGCAATTTTTAACAGCAAATATCTCAACTTAGCGATTTAGCGATTCTTATGAATATAGTGCTATATATTCGCAATTACGAATATTCACTTTTTTTTTTTCACAGTACACATCACAGTAATCATTCCTCCCTGCTTGTGGTCTAAAGAAGGCTCCAATATTATTTACTGTGTGAGACTGGCTTTAGTTTTTAGTAAATTTTTTACTGTTTAGTTGGTGTAGTTAGTAGTCTCTGCGTAATTGTCTTTGTCTTTGGTTAGTTAAAAAAAAAAGTTTATTAGTGTTAGTTTTTAGTTAGTTTTTTACTGTTTATTTGGTGTAGTTAGTAGTGTCTGCATCAGTGTCTGCGTAATTGTCTTTGTCTTTGGTTAATTAACCCCTTAAGGACCCGAGGTTTTTCCATTTTTGCATTTTCGTTTTTTCCTCCTTACCTTTAAAAACTCTTGCAATTTTACACCTAAAAATCCATATGATGGCTTATTTTTTGCGCCACCAATTCTACTTTGTAATGACATCAGTCATTTTACCCAAAAATCTATGGTGAAACGGAAAAAATAATAATTGTGAGACAAAATTGAAAAAAAAAAAAACGCCATTTTGTAACTTTTGGGGGCTTCTGTTTGTACACAGTAAATTTTTTGGTAAAAATGACACATTCTTTTTATTCTGTAGGTCCATATGATTTAAATGATACCCTACTTATATAGGTTTGATTTTGTCGCACTTCTGGAAAAAATCATAACTACATGCAGGAAAATTTATACTTTTAAAATTGTCATCTTCTGACCCCTACAACATTCTTATTTTTCCATGTATGGGGCGGTATGAGGGCTCATTTTTTGCACCGTGATCTGAAGTTTTTAGCGGTACCATTTTTGCATTGATAGGACTTATTGAGCGCTGTTATTCATTTTTTTTCCATGATATAAAAAGTGACCAAAAAGGCACTATTTTGGACTTTGGATTTTTTTTGCGCGGACGCCATTGACCGCGCGGTTTAATTCACGATATATTTTTATAATTCGGACATGTCCACAGGTGGCGATACCACATATGTTTATTTTTATTTTTATTTACACAGTTTTTTTTATGGGAAAAGGGGGGTGATTCAAACTTTTATTAGGGAAGGTGTTAAATGATCTTTATTCACTTTTTTTTCACTTTTTTTTTGCAATGTTATAGCTCCCATTGGGACCTATAGCACTCCACACACTGATCTTTTACAATGATCAGTGGTTTCTCATAATAAACCACTGATCGATGATTCTGCCGCTTGACTGCTCATGCCTGGATCTCAGGCACTGAACAGTCATTCAGTGATCGGACAGTGAGGAGGCAGGTAGGGATCCTCCAGCTGTCCTGTAAGCTGTTCGGGATGCCGCGATTTCGCCGCGGTGATCCCAAAGAGCTCCCTGAGCTAACCGGCATGGTTTCACTTTCACTTTAGATGCGGCATTCAACTTTGAACGCCACGTCTAAAGGGTTAATAGCACGCGGCACCGCGATCAATGCCACGCGCTATTAGCCACGGGTCCCGGCCGTTGTTAGAGGCGCGACCCCGCGTTATAGATCTGGAGCGGACTCATGACGTATGCTGTCCTCATGAGGTCCTTAAGAGGTTAAAAAAAAGGTTATTAGCGTTAGTTTTAAGTGATTTTTTTTACTGTTTAGTTAGTGTAGTGATTAGTATCTTCGTCAGTATCTGCGTCAGTGTCTGCGTCTTTTGTTTGATAGTTTTTGCCCCAGAGTACCCATCCCAATAAAGTTTTCCCAACCGGCAAGTTCACATGGATGTTCAGGCAGCAGGGGTAGGGGAGTCAGTTACAGTGCTGGACCGCACGAGTTAGCTCCTGTAGAGGGTCTGGCGTAAGTGGCAGTGATGTCTGCCTCATTAGGGATTTTTTTGGTGGTGGCAGCCGCCCCATTTCCTCACAGGATGCCAAGGAAGTGGTGGCTTGTGCCACGAATTCCTCTGCCCTGTCTCGGAACAGCAGCAGTAGCACTCCGGTCCCCGTAGGAACAGCCCCCAGCCCCCAAGAATCTAGCCTTCTCCTGTTTGACAGCGATAGTGAAAGGCACCTCTTGGGGGGGGGGGGGGGGGGTCATGCATCAGGCTGAACTGGATTTCAGTACTGATGCTCAGGATTCTTTTGGAAGGGATGGAGGAGGAGGGGGTAAAGGCTGTCAGTACCCCAGTGGCATCCTTTCCAACTGGTGCAGGTGGTTTTAGCCAACGAACCCCCGCACCAAGTCACACCCAGGTGTCAGCAAGGGGACAGCGGAGCCAGGTCAAGGGCTACACTTCTGCTCTTCCCCTCAGTCCACCACAGTTTGGCCCTAGGTCTGACACCTCAGGGGGCGAAGAGGAGGGTGATCCAGAATGGGTGCCACCTTTCTTGTCATTTCACAGCAGCAGTGACGAGGAGGGTAGGTACCCTAGGGAAACGGTGCACCAGGTCTCCAGGGAGACCAGCGTCAGGGGCTCCACTGGTAATGGCAGCAGGAGCAGGCAGCAGTAGCAGCCAGCTCCACCTGTGCACACTGAGGCCGAACAGGTGCAAGTCAGCACCCCCCATCTGACAGGAGGTCTGTGCGTAAGTCCCCTGTTTGGGCTTTTTTCACCCTGGCACCAGATGATGCTGCTGTAGGCATTTGTAAGATGTGCTATGCCAGGGTGAGGAGAGGGAGGTCTTTGGCTCGGCGGGGTACCACTGCCCTTACCCAGCACCTGAGAGTCAACCACTGGCGGGAGTGGGAACAGATACGGGGTGATGGTAGCAGGGTCACTAGCAGTGTGCAGACACCCCAACCCCAACCCCTTCCATGCATTCCCACTCCCCCACTCCCTCTTGTAGAGGTACTGGTGCCAGCAGCTAGACCTCTGCCTCCACTACATCCTCCTCTATGTCCTCCACTGCCGTGTGGTGCAAGCCTTGAATGGCAGTGGCGCCCTACCCCCCCGGGCTCCGACGAGTGCGTTCACTCAGTGGGCACCTGGCAAGGGTTATTGCTCAACATCTGCTGCCCTTCAATTATGTGGACAGCAATCCATTCAGGCAGACGTTGGAGCAGGCCCAAACACCATTTCTTCGCCAGGAGTATCACAGGAACGGACAAAATCAGAAACATCACGTTCAAGATGGGGCCACCAGTAGTGCCAAGAAATTAGAAGTAGTCTTAAGTATTCCAGGATGACCTGCAATCAAGGAAGAATGAGCCCATTTCAGTACCTTGCGTCTCAATCTGGCGGGCACAAAAGATTTTCCAGGAGGAGCTTGCTGAATTTCAGCAGGAGCAGCAGAAATCAATTGATCAGGAGGTCTAATATGCCTAGGCCTGGAGTCCAAACCAATGACGTCAGAGGACCTGGAGAGGGCATCTGCCATGATGTTCTTGTGTGCCGGATGGAAGTGAATGAAGAAGTTGAACCTAGAAAAGAACAAAGACCACCTTGCCTGGCGAGGGTTTAAACGCTGAGCAGACTGAAGGTATAGGAGATTCTTATGGTTGGATATAGATGCTTACCGGATGAGAAGATCCTTCCAATAAATGTTGCCATTCTTTCAAAGTAAACTTGATAGCGAGGAGTTCACGATCTCCAATGGAGTAATTCTTCTCAACAGGAGAGAAGGTCTTGGAGAACAACCCACAGGATACAGTCTTGCCCATGACATTTTTCTGAGTAAGAACGGCACCGGCTCCAACAGATGAGGCATCAACCTCCAAAGCAAAGGGCCTTTCTGGATCAGGTCTTGTAAGCACGGGAGCAGAGGCAAATGCAGACTTTAAATGAGAGAAGGCCAAATCGACCTCATGAGGCCAAGACTTAGAATTAGAAGTCTTTTTTGTGAGAATCACAATTGGAGC
Source organism: Hyla sarda (assembly GCF_029499605.1). Lineage (NCBI taxonomy): Eukaryota > Metazoa > Chordata > Amphibia > Anura > Hylidae > Hyla > Hyla sarda. Next base: position 130,333,362 of record NC_079194.1, on the reverse strand, counting down.
AACCAAGGAAGAAAAATGTGGGATAAATTGATAATAATAGTTAGCGAATCCCAGAAAGCACTGAATAGCACATAAGCCAGAAGGACAAGGCCAGTCCAATACTGGAGACGCTTTATCTGGATCCATCTGCAGGCCTTGATGAGAGACAATGTAGCCAAGAAACAGGAGACTAGATTTCTCGAATAGACATTTCTCCAGTTTGGCGTAGAGATGATTCTTCCGTAGACACTGAAGAACCAGACGAAAATGAGTTTGATGCTCCTCTAAGTTGGTAGAGTAGATCAAAATGTCACCTAGGTATAAGACAACACAGGTGTAGAGAAGATCACGGAAGATATAATTGGCAAACTTGAAAAACGGCTCGAGCATTGCAGAGACCAAAAGGCATTACGAGATACTCAAAATGTCCGTCACAAGTATTGAAGGCTGTTTTCCATTCAACTCCCTTGCGGATACGAATGAGGTTATATGCTCCTCGTAAGTCCAACTTGGAGAAGATCTTGGCACCACGGAGACGGTCAAAAGTTCAGAGATAAGAGGTAGTGGGTAACGATTCTTGACCGTGATTTTGTTAAGTCCTCTGTAGTCAATGCATGTACGGAGTGAGCCATCCTTCTTCCTACAAAGAAGAAACCTGCTCTAGCAGGAGAAGAGGACTCACGGATAAATCCCTTTTAGAGATTCTCCTGGATATATTCAGCCATGGCTTTGGTCTCAGGAAATGGTAAAGGGTAAATCCTTCCACGAGGAGGAGTGGTGCCAGGCAGAAGATCTATAGGGCAGTCGTAAGGACGATACAAAGGCATAGACTCAGCCTGCTTCTTGCAGAATACATTAGAAAAATCTTGGTAAGGTGACGGCAGGACATGTGAAAAAAGAAAATGCCTCCAGCACACTTGGTCAACAAAATGGAGGCTCTTAGCGCACTTTTTGATCAAAAAGTGTCCCCCCATCCACCACGCGGAGGTGGCCTCATATCGGATGGGACCCTAACACTCACTCACCTCTGCTGGGCATACAGCCTCTGACTGGGTGACATGTTGGATCCACTATCAATCCAAACCACCTCCTGTGAAATAGGGGAGGGGATGCACGGCTACAGAGGGAGCCACTCCCCCCCAAATTGCACAGCAAAAACAAAAAAACTAAAATGTAGCCAGCACCTAAACCCAATACACGGGTGCACGCTGCTGTGGCAAATACAAAACATGTGAAAAAAAGAAAATGGCAGCATACCCTTGGTCAACAAAATGGAGGCTCTTAGCGCAGTTTTTGATCAAAACGTGTCCCCCCCCCCATACGCTAAGAGCCTCCATTTTGTTGACCAAGTGTGCTGCTGCCATTTTCTTTTTTTTTTTTACATGTTTTGTACTTGATGGCTACATTTGATGGCTACAGGTGATGGCTGCATTTTTATTTTTGCTGTGCAATTTGGGGGGAGTGGCTCCCTCTCTAGCCGTGCATCCCCTCCCCTATTTCACAGGAAGTGGTTTGGATTGATAGTGGATCCAACATGTCACCCAGTCAGAGGCTGTATGCCCAGCAGAGGTGAGTGAGTGTTAGGGTCCCATCTAAGATGAGGCCACCTTCGCGCGGTGGATGAGGGGACACGTTTTGATCAAAAAGTGCGCTAAGAGCCTCCATTTTGTTGACCAAGTGTGCTGCTGCCATTTTCTTTTTTTTACATGTTTTGTATTTGCCACAGCAGCGTGCACTCGTCTCTTGGGTTTAGGTGCTGGCTACATTTTAGTTTTTTTGTTTTTGCTGTGCAAGGTGATGGCAGGCCAGGTAAAGGGGGAAGACGAGAAACAAGTTTAGACTGAACTGGTTGGAGACAATGATTTTGACAGAATTGTCCCCAGCGAATAATTTCTGCAGTTCTCCAAATCAGATGCGGAGAATGACGTAGTAGCCAGGGAAGGCAAAGAAGAATCTCTGAAGCGTTGTTCGAGAGTAAATTTATTTTTTCCACTTTCTAAATGTATCAAGGTATATAAAAGATTCGTAGACAATATTTTAATGGTCTGGGACGGGTCACATGAATCATTCATGGAGTTTGTCACATATCTTAAAGACAATGACATGAACATGAAATTTACTAGCGTATATGGAGGCTCCGCAATTGAATTTTAAGACATTAAAATATCAGTTACACCAGAAGGAGTTGTTACCGAGGGATACAGGAAAAGCATTGCTAGAAACTCTCTCCTCCACTACCGCAGCTCTCATCCCATGCACACAAAAAAGAGCATCCTCTTTGGCCAATTTATTAGGCTAAAGAGGATTAACAGTAACCCCGAAAAATACGAGCAACAAGCTGAAGAATTGAAGACCAGACTGAAGGAGGGAGGATACCCTCCTAATCTTATAGATTCAGCCTATAATAAAGTCTGCAAAATGGAACGTAAAGATATGCTATACAGATATCACAAAAAGAACCAGGATAAAAAATTTGTATTTTCTTTCAAGAACACTCAAATGAACTGATTAATAATGCAATACGCCCACCCTGTAAATCATTGGGTGCTGTTCTGGGGCATCTGATATGATATCAGTGAGAGCTGCCATGACCCCTGTGTCCTTATTATGTAAGATTGATAATGTGTGCAGCTTTTTTCAAATTTGGTAAATTAATAGATTAGTCAACTATCACAGATCAATTTAGGCAGAGAAGCCGACATTTAGAAGAACCATTACAGAGGACAACTATAGTAGGAATAATTTATAATGAAGAGATGGCAAATAGTAAGTATCAGCCCACATGTTTAGTACAATAGCCACTAAGCAGTACCAGTATAAAAGAAGTAAACCTAATAGATTCTCCTATGTAATAGCTTAGAGGAATATCCCTGTCGATTTGTAAATGAAATGTTAAGGTACGTTTATGCCAATGAAAATGTGTTCTTTATTGATTCTGTCTGTAAGTAATCCTGTGTGTTGAACGAATACCTGCAATGTTAATTAGGCAAAGGGCTCCGCAGCACCACAGACTATAAAGACGTCATCAAAAAAGGTCACAGAAGCATAGGAGGCCCAAAAAGTACAAACTCACCATAGGCCTCCATAGGGTGCAAGTGAAGATTAAAGGGGTTCTCCCCTAGAAAATATATTTTTTTTAGATCAACTGGGGCCAGAATGTTAAACACATTTGTAAATTACTTCTAATTAAAACACTTAATCACTCCAGTACTCATCAGCTGCTGTATACTACAGAGGAAGTTCTTTTCTTTTTTAATTTCCTTTCTGTCTGACACCTCTGTCCATGCCAGGAACTGTCCTGAGCAGGATAGGTTTGCTATGGGGACTTGCTCCTACTATGGACAGTTCCTAAAATGGACAGAGGTGTCAGAAGAGAGCACTGTGGTCAGTCAGAAAGGAAATTCAAAAAGAAAATAACTTTCTGTGGAGCATACAGCAGCTAATAAGTACTGGAAGGATTAAGATGTTTGAATAGAAGTAATTTACAAATCTGTTTAACTTTCTGGCACCAGTTGATTTAAAAAAAAAAAGTTATCCAGTAGAGTACCCCTTTAACCCCTTAAGGCCTGTACGCTCATGGGAATTTCGGTCGCGCCGGGCGGGGACCGGACCAGGATGCCTGCTGAAATCATTCAGCAGACACCCTGTGCAAACCCCTGGGGGGTCCTTAGACAAATCGCCCATCAATTCAGAGAAAATAGGGATGATTGGAGCTGTCAGAGACAGCCTTTGGCTGTCTGGGCATGCTGAAAGTTGTAGTTTTGCAACATCTAAAGGGCCACAGTTTGAAAACCACTTTGCAGTGGTCTCCAAACTGTGTCCTTCCAGATGTTGCAAAACTACAACTCTCAGCATGCCCAGACAGTCCTGGCATGCTGGAAGTTGTAGTTCTGTAACATCTGGCCCTTCAGATGTTGCAGAACTACAACTCCCAGCATGCCTGGGCAGTCTGGGCATGCTTGGAGTTGAAGTTTTGCAACATCTGGAGGGCTACAGTTTGGACACCATTTCACAGTGGTTTCCAAACTGGTTTCTCCAGTTGTTGCATAACTACAACTCCCAACATGCCCTTCGGCTGCCTGGGCATGCTGGGAGTTGTAGTTTTGCAACAACTGGAGGCACACTGGTTGGGAAACATTTTCTGTTTCCTAACTCATTGTTTCCCAACCCATGTGCCTCCAGCTGTTGCAAAACTATAACTCCCAGCATGCGTAATTACGGGAGATACAGGGGACGGAGCAGTGTGACGTCATGGCTCCGCCCCTCGTGGCAGGGGGCGTGATGACCGCCACGCCCCCTCCCTTAGACTTGTATTGAGGGGGGCAGGCCGTGATGCCACGAGGGGCGGAGCCATGACATAACGATGCTCCGGCCCCTGTATTGCCCATCCTTACGCGCAGAGCGTACTCACTGTGCAGTAATTATAGCGCGGTGATGCAGTGGAGATCCCAGGGGGCCCCAGCAGCAGGACCCCGGCGATCTGACATCTTATCCCCTATCCTTTGGATAGGGGATAAGATGTCTAGGGGCGGAGTACCCCTTTAGGGCTCACTGTACCCCTTGTTACGTTCCATGAGGGGTGTAGTTTCCCAAATAGTATGCCATGTGGGGTGTTTTTCGCTGTTCTGGCACCATGGGGGCTTCCTAAATGCGACATGCCCCGCAAAATCCATTTCAGCATAATTCGCTCTCCAAAACCCATTGTCGCTCCTTGTCTTCTGAGCCCTCTAATGCTCTCACAAAGTATTTTACATCCACATATGAGGTATTTCCTTACTCAAGAGAAATTGGGTTACACATTTTGGCAGGCTTTTTCTCCTTCTTCCCCTTGTAAAAATAAAAAATATGGGTCTACAAGAACATGTTAGTGGAAAAAAGGAAGATTTAGAATTTTCTCCTTCACTTTGCTGCTATTCCTGTGAAACACCTAAAGGGTTAACAAACTTTCTGAATGTCATTTTGAATACTTTGAGGGGTGCAGTTTTTATAATGGGGTCCATTATGGGGTATTTCTAACAGAAAGACCCTCAAATTCACTTCAAAACTGAACTAGTCCCTGAAAAATTCAGATTTTAAAATTTATGTGAAAAATTGGAAAATTGCTGCTATACTTTGAAGCCCTCTAATGTCTTCAAAAAGTAAAAACATGTCAACTTTATGATGTCAACCTAAAGTAGACATCTTGTATATGTGAATCAATATATAATTTATTTGGTATGTCCACTTTCCTTACACGCAGAGAGCTTCAAAGTTATAAAAATGAAACATTTTCTAATTTTTCATGAAATTTTTGATTTTTTCACCAAGAAATGATGTAGTATCGACAAAAATGTTCCACTAACATAAAGTAGAATATGCCATGAAAAAACATTCTCGGAATCAAAGTCATAAGTAAAAGCATCCCTAAGTTATTAATGCTTAAAGTGACAATGGCTCTGGTCCTTAAGGTGAAAATGGGCTTGGTCCTTAAAGGGTACCTCTCATCAAATAAACTTTTGATATATTTTAGATTAATGAATCTTGAATAACTTTCCAATAGCATGTTAATGAAAAATATGCTTCTTCCTATTGTATTTTTCCCGATCAGTCCTGTCAGCAAGCATTTCTGACTCATGCTGAAGTCCTAAACACTCAGAGCTGCCAGCCTGCTTTGTTCACAGCCAAACAGGCTGTGAACAAAGCAGGCTGGCAGCTCTGAGTGTTCTCCTTTGTGAACAAAGCAGACTGGCAGCTCGTAGTGTTTAGGACTCCAGCATGAGTCTGAAATGCTTGCTGCCATGACTGGTAGGGAGACCCCTAGTGGTCATTTCTTCAAAGTGGAAAATTAAATAGAAAGAAGCATATTTTTTAATAACATGCAATTGTGAAGTTATTCTGCATACATTAATCTATAATATATCAAAAGTTTTTTTGATGAGAGGTACGCTTTAAAGGGGTAGTCCAGTGGTGAAAAATTTATTCCCTATCCTAAGGATAGGGGATAAGTTTGAGATCGCGGGGGGTCCGACCGCTGGGGCCCCCTGCGATCTCTCTGTACGGTGGCCAGGCTCTCCGGCCAGTTAGCGGGTGTCGACCACCGCACGAAGCGGCGGCCGACACGCCCCCTCAATACATCGCTATGGCAGAGCCGGAGATTGGCCGCCGCTTCGTGTGGAGGTCGACACGTCCCCTTCCAGCGGGCTGCTGGGGCCCCGTACAGGAGATCGCGGGGGGTCCAACCGCTGGGGCCGCCGCCGCCGCTTAGGATAGAGGATAAGTTGTTCACCACTGGACTACTCCTTTAAGGGGTTAAATAAAAACAGCAAGTTTGCATTTTGGACCTCCTGTGCTGCTGTGATCTTCTTTGGTGACATATGTAGCCATTTGAGCAGCGTAGACCTTAGTGCCCACTATGATGCCCTGAACAATAAAAAATATTGGTTGTAGGATTTTAACGTGTTTTATTGATGTTCTACTGTCCATGTATGTGTGGTAATTCAGAGTTATACTGATCCTGTGTAACTGTATTTATATTATTGTATACTTTGTAATATGGCTGCAAGATGGAGAGCCAATACACTTACATTGCAACTAACTTAGATAGAGAAAGGTAGGCTGAGAAGAATCTAATCTCCCACCTTCCATATGTTAGGCCTTAACGCCCATGACAATTTGGGGTACAGTTACTCATACAAAGAATATATATATATATATATATATATATATATATATATATATACAGTGATCCCTCAACTTACAATGGCCTCAACATACAATAGTTTAAACATACAATGGTCTTTTCTGGACCATTGTAAGTTTAAACCAGACTCAACATACAATGTACAGACAGTCCAGATCTGTGAAACGTGTCAATGGCCAGAAGAACGACCAATCAGAATGGGCATTTTACTGGGAAAACCCCTGTATTACTGAAGCGTATGCACTGACTGGTGTCTGGTAGCGCCCCCTACAGTACAAGGAGGTATTACATGTTCTGTACTCTTTACCTGTATTACTGAAGTGTATGCAGTGACTGATGTCTGGCAGCGCCCCCTACAGTACAGGGAGGTATTACATGTTCTGTAATACTCTTTACCTGTATTACTGAAGTGCATGCACTGACTGGTGTCTGGTAGCGCCCCCTACTGTGCAGGGAGGTATTACATGTTCTGTACACTTTACCTGTATTACTGAAGTGCATGCACTGACTGGTGTCTGGTAGCGCCCCCTACAGTACAAGGAGGTATTACATGTTCTGTACACTTTACCTGTACCAGTGTTACCTGCTCCTTTGAACACCAGGTGAGGGCGACTCCATGTTACTTTTTTAGGACATTGCGTTTTGTACAGGACCCCGAAGAAGATCCTGTCCTCAACATAGACCAGTGTTTCCCAAGCAGGGTGCCCCCAGCTGTTGCAAAACTACAACTCCCAGCATGCCCGGACAGCCTTTGGCTGTCCGGGCATGCTGGGAGTTGTAGTTTTGCAACAGCTGGAGGCTCCCTGCTTGGGAAACACTGACATAGACAGTGATTTACAGCTCCCAGCAGATCTTTCTTACTTTTATGTATAAGGACTTGCTTTATCTGTATTAGTCATCTACTTTATTATCTTTAATTCTCACTTTTTCCTATTTTTGGATGACATTTTGGTGTCTTTAGAACCAATTACCAGGTTTCCATAGAGTTCTGGTCTCAACATAAATTGGTTTCAACATACAATGGTCGTCCCGGAACCAATTAATATTGTAACTTGATGGACCATTGTATATCAGAGCTTCAGATTCATTCCAAAATATTTTAGAGAGAAGTTGTTCCTTGTGGCTGTGCTGTGAATGCCACATCACAGAACTACCACCTGCGCCCTGCAGTGGGCATTGTAGCTTAGCTTCAGCGAGTCCTTTCATGCTGCATTAGTGCATTCACCTTAAGAGGGACTAAAGGTTGCGTAAATCTAATAGAGCAGATTTGGTTAGATGTATTATTTTGGATCAATTTGGCTATATGAAAAACTGATTTGAGCAATTTAGGTGCATAAAAATTATATGATCAATTTTATCTGACAAATGCAGTTGCTTAGATTCAGTCACTGATAGATTTAATGTTTTTAATACTTGGAAGTCCGAGAGACTTGTTGAGAGATATTATGGAAAATTATATTGGTACCATCTTTGCTAAGCAATTTTATCTGCAGATTGATCCTACATCTGTTTGTCATTAGTATACACGGAATTTATTATTTTCTCAAAATGAATTAAAACCAAAGTATGAATACATTTCTCCACTGGTTGTAAGATCGAAAAGCTCTACTCTGAATCACCAGGAAGTTATCTGAAACACTTTATTTTAAGTTTTAGATATCGTCTTTAAATATCGGCCCCTGGGTAGAATGGCGTCAATGTTCCTGCAATCTCCTCTGCGAAGGAGGCAATTTTATGTTTTATAGAAGCTTAATCTGAAAACGAACTCTCTTAGTGAAACATTTCCAGCGAAAAATCCTATTCTCTGGAGACTGCTGCTGATACAGATACCAGATGTAATGAACTATTTTAATCTATAACAACACTCTCTTGTGAGACTACAACTCCCAAGGAGTCCTTATAACTCACAGTAGGTAACTTCCAGCACTTCAAGGGCCACTCCAACCATCACATAACATGTTCTACTGTTAACCCATGGGCTCCTCAGACATGAATGGGGTACCACGGGTGGTTAAGGGAAATACCTTACCACTTCGTGATGCCAGGGCACCGTTATCCTATACACGGTCCGAGGTTGGGGACAGCTTCTCCTGGGCCAGACACAGAGAGTAAAGGAACACACCGATGTCAGGACACGGATTACTGTCTTTACTGAGCAGGGGGCAGAGGGTATTACACTGACAGTATGGTGCAGAGTAAGAGGATGCAGCGTGAGAGGAGGCAGGTTCACATCGCTCTCTGGTTAAAGGCACAGTAACACATAAATGGCATACATCAGAATAACAACAACAAATTATTAAAATATATTACTTCTTAGTAAAGTGAAAAACATTGGGCCCAACAAAGGTGCAGCAGGTCTGCCCGAAGCAGTCCGAAGCCACAGGAAAGCCTTTGGTGCTGGGAAACCATATGAAGACCACAACCTTGGTAAACCGTATAGCTTCCCACCCCTTCTGCCATCAGATGTAACCTACATATTACCAATTATGTATATGACATAATTGCAGATGCTATGGGGCCCTTGGAAAACAGGGCTCAACCCCTTTGCTTTGCAAATTACCTATTAATTTTTAGGAAACATAACAAAAACATAGAATGTGTCATCAGATAAAAACCATTTGGGCCTCCTACTCTTCCAATATTCTGAATACTATCAATAGCCCTTGTCCCTATCTTATATGAAGGAATGCCTTATGCGAGTGTGGTGGCCCAGTACGGGAGATGTTAACCCGTACCCTTGCTGCCCTGTCAGGCAGCTTCCTTCTTTGAGCGCTTAGCTCTTGCTTCCTGCAAGTCACAGCTTTATGAGTCAAGTCAAGTCAGTCCCTGTCATCTGTCAAGTAAGCGTGGTCTGCATTCAATTGTCCAGTCCTACTACAAGTCCCAGCAAGCCCTTAAGGTCTCTGCATCACTGGTCACCTCCTTGGGCCCTGGCTGAACTGTATAGACTTTACCAACTGTCTAACCTCAGTAAAGCTACTGTTGTCCATTACTTGGCATTGGAGTCTTTATGGCCCCTATGCCTAGCCCAGGATCCAGCCTTCGGGTGGTTTTAGGCTAAACCATGCCCTGGTGTCACGAATACAAGGGGTTAATGCCATCTCCCCCTAGGGTAACAACATCTGCCCTCATCACACCACAATATCACAACTTTTGGCGTCCTACGAACAGGATACGGGTGTGCGCCTTATGCCACAAGTCCTCCCCCAGTCTGAAATGTGTCCAATATTGTCTGCAAAAACCACATGCCGATGCGACTTAAGTCTGTGCCAGAAAGTGTATGGGACTTTGCAAATGAAAAGTAGTTTACTCGAGGCTCCTGTGAAATAGAGGGGTAGGTACCGTGTCAACCATGTGCAAGATAAGGTCTGAAGCTATGTTAGGTTGCCAAGTATTGCCTGTACCTGCAAGGGTTAAAGATGTGCCGGAGAAGCGTGCAAAAATGCCCCGCGTTGGTCAAAGTCCCACCCCCGGGCGTGGAAACCATGTTGCTGTATCCATGCCGAAGTAGAACTGTAAAGATCCGCCCCTTGGTGCCGGGGGGAGCAGAAGTCAGCGCTGCACCGCTGACGCACTTCCGGCCAGCGGCCATTTTCCCGAAGCCCTGCATGAAAGTAGCAGTGCTGCTTGATCCTCCCAGTTTGCCGGAAGTCAGTCAGAGGAGCAACATGGCAGAACAGGCAAGCACACATGCAGAGAGTCCCAAAATGGTGCCGGAGGCCCGGAAAGTTGCCGCGCCAAAAATGTTTCAGGAGCTGGCAGATGGTTTACAGGCCAAAGAGGCCTGCTAAGAAGTCCCACTGCCTGAAGACAATGGAGACTGGCCACCAACTCCGGAGGAGGGAACGCCGGCATCTTCTTGTGCATCATCGCCGGTGAGGCTGTCCCCTCACCACTGGACTTGGGGTTCCTGGGCCGAAATTCCCACCAAGGAATCAGAAGTGAGTACTTCAGCTGAGGTCACATTCTCTACCCCTCCTTCTACCCCTAGCCCAGGGCAAACCCCCCAGACCCAGAAGTCTGCAGCACATCCCCGGTCCCCACCTTTACCATAGTGGTTGTTATGCGATGAGCCTGGACTAATACAATTTATGAGGGAGCACCTTCTTCCCTTGCCAGAGAAGTCCCATCCCCCAGTACCACCGGCCGAGTCCGAGAGGGCCAGAAGAGAACCTCAGGTGGCCAAGATTGTAGAGGGGCTGAGGGCACAGAGAATGGAAAACATATGGGCCAAAGCTGCTGCCATATAAAGTGCCTCAAGTGCAGTATCAGAACACAAAAGCTTTGGAGGCCCTGTACATAAGGAGGCTAGAACATCCCCGAGAGAGAGAGCCACCCATGGAACGTCGCAGAGCCGCGGTCATAAAATTTGACAAAGTGCAGGGGTTTGGCATCCTCATGGACTGTTGTCATGGTGGGACCATCTTGGTTAATCGTCAGGCAGAGCAGAAAGGCTATCTCCCCCATCAATGCATTCTCTAGAGAGTGGGGAGATCGTGACGTATACTCCTGTACAGAGCTGCGTTGACCCGTCCGAAGAATCCAACCCAAATTCCATTTGCCTACTTCCCATCGGACGACTGGAACCCTGATCCATTTGGGTTGCTGCCGCCTAAAGTCAGAGGTACCATCCAGGAGGAAGAGGTTTACATGCCCGAGGTGCCTGTTACGGCACCGAAGTACCTACCAAAGTCGTCTGTGACTGTGCCCAGGCCTACTCCTGTGGTCAAGGAGGTTTGGCCTAACCAGCAGGCACCAACTGAAGTGCCTCGGCCTATTCCCGCAGAGGGGGTTTGGCAGGCCCAACAGGCACCAACTGCTATTCCCCCAGTGGCGCAAGCCGCTACAGTGCAAATGCTGGTCACCATCAGCCCCACCATTACAGAGTTCACGTTGTCCCGCGTGAACTGGAACACCCGAGTCAGTCCAATGGAGGGAGTCACAGTCCCGTGGACCCTGCTACATGTCCCAGCCTCAGAAGTAGTCTGACCGGCGAGGCTGAGATGGCAAGTTTCTAACTTAAAGGAGTCTACCTGTGATAATTCTGCTGTATATCACTAACTTTCCTTGTGAAGTACTTTTGTTCTCCACAGGTTATGTAGCATTTAAGAAGAAGTGCCTGACAAACTTGTCAAGAAGTTTTTATTGTAACCATTTGCGTAAGTGTATGTGCCCGGCTTTTAGCCGTGATTCCTTACTAAGAACTCCCAAACTTTACCAGGACTGTGGAGCGGTACAATGAAAATATGTATATACCGTTAGAGTAATATATTTTTGCTCATTCTCTTTGCACAAGAGAAAACTTATGTTGGTGTACTATAATGGTTATTGTGTATTATAATAAAATGTATATGTGTTTGTACAAAATGTCACGGTGTACAGTGTCTGTTGTGCATGGCAATTTATATAGGAGGTATCCTGACCCGGTCAGGAAATGCGCAGCCACTACCTCAACACAATTACAAATTCCCACAAGGTACAAAGATTAGCTCACAATATAGTGTATAAGGTTATGTACCACACATAGTCAGTTCAAATGTAAACACTCACGTTAGGACTGTACTTGCAGTCCCAGTCCACAAATGTCTGTCTAACATTTTTCTGCCCTCGTGTAGAGGGTACTCTACAGGCCAGAGGATTCCCCTGAAACTAAAAGTAAAACACGTGTAGAGGCAAAGGGGGAGGTTTATCAAGAACTGTGCTGAGGAAAAGTTGCTGTTTCCTATAGCAACCAATCAGATTGCTCCTTTCATTGTTCACAGGCCTTTTCAAAAATGAAAGAAGCGATCTGATTGGTTGCTATGGGCAACTCAGCAACTTTTCCTCAGCACAAGTCTTGATAAATCTCCCCTATAGTACATTATGCAGAGGTAAAATGGTGATATAGTATCACACTACTTGTTGAGTTCTGGGGAGAAGTTTTAAGAACCGAAGGGACCCCAGCAGCCAAAGCATTGGGTAGATAGCCTCCAGCAGCCCAATCTGCAAACTTGTGTGTATTATGGTCTAAAATGTGTTCCTACAGCAGTTACAAAGCTCGTTAATCCCACATGTTCACCAAACCAAAGAGCATGCATGGACATTTACAGTGCTACATGGACTCGTTTCTACCTTGTTCGATAACCAGACCTGTGAAGGACATTTTGCATAATGCCCCAGGAACTGTCATTAGGCCCCAGTGGCCACTTCAGTTCTCCGCCCTCCAGGACTGGGCATCGAGGATGACTGTATTTAAGAGGGGGAGTTTGTTGGAGATGTTACCCTGTACCCTTGCTGCCCTGTCAGGCAGCCTCCTTCAGTGTCCCCCAGGCCCCTTGCACCTGTTTCCCCCTGTACATATGTTCTGCAGTGTATTGTATCTTTAAGAGTTATGTCATGTGATTGTTACCTAGGAGGTATCAGTGACCAGGTGACCCCAAGAGTGACCTATGGAAACCCTGCTAGTCTCCCCATATAAGCCCTGGGTGGAGCTAGCCTCGCTCTCTTGTCTTTGAGCTCTTAGCTCTTGCTTCCTGCTGAGGTCCAGTGCAGTCGTGTCTAGTGTGTGTGTCAAGTCCTGCAGCCACAATCAATTCAAATAAGCTAAAGTCACAGCTTTATAAGTCAAGTCAAGTCAAGTCAGTCCCTGTCATCTGTCAAGTCAGTGTGGTCTGCATTCAATTGTCCAGTCCTACTACAAGTCTCAGCAATCCCTTAAGGTCTCTGCATCACTAGTCACCTCCTTGGGCCCTGGCTGAACTGTATAGACAGTGATGGCGAACCTTTTTGAGCCTGAGTGCCCAAACTATAATGCACGTCAACTTTTTTTCCCTCAAAGTGCCAGCACAGCAATTAAATCAGAATATTGAGGTTTACGTTTATAAAAAATAACTTGGGTCAGCAGTATATTCCCCCACATTAGGTAGGCAGTATGTTCCCCCACAGTAGGTAGGCAGTATAGTTCCTCCACATTAGGTTGGCAGTATAGTTCCCCCACAGTAGGTTGTAGTTCCCCCACATTAGGTTGGCAGTATGTTCCATCACATTAGGTTGTAGTTCCCCCACATTAGGTTGCAGTTCCCCCACATTAGGTTGCAGTTCCCCCACATTAGGTTGGCAGTATAGTTCCCCCACATTAGGTTGGCAGTATAGTTCCCCCACATTAGGTTGGCAGTATGTACAGTGTATGGCTGGAGGATGTATGTCTGTGTACTGCCTCACAGTGCTTCGTCCACCGCTGCTCCGGTCAGGGGTCACGACCTACTGCTCTGGCCTATAGGCCAGCACACATCCTCCTCCTCGATGCTCCGCTCCTCTGTTCCTATGGGCGCACGCACGGGACATCAGTGATGTCCCTGCGTGCGCTACCTCCCGGCGGCCCCTGCGTTTTTAAAGTTAATGCAGGGCCTCAGAAAGGTAACTGGGACATCCTTGTGCCCCAAAAAGATCTTTCGGGACACAGGGATGTCCCAGTTTGCCCCACCTGGCGAACTATGACCGCGTGCCCACAGAGGGGGCTTGGTGTGCCACCTGTGGCACGCGTGCCATAGGTTCGCCATCACTGGTATAGACTTTACCAACCATCTACCCTCAGTAAAGCTACCGTTGTCCATAACTTGGCGTCAGAGTCTTTATGGCCCCAGTGCCTAGCCCAGGATCCAGCAGTATACCTTTGGGTGGTTTTAGGCTAAACAACGCCCTGGCATCATGAATACAAGGGGTTAATGCCATCTGCCCCTAGGGTAACAACATCTGCCCTCATCCCCCACTATCACACACATGCAGGGTAGCTGTTATATTCCTAGGGGCAGATGTTAATAACCCCTTCTTGTCGTGACGCCAGGGCGTGGTTTAGCCTTAACCATTTCCAGGTCAGATGTAGATGAACAGAGGAACACAAGAGTCCATGTAGCATAAAATGTCCTTACACGCTCCAAACATGTTAGGGTTATTAGACCTAGTAACTGCTTTAGGAATACGACTATAGGACAATATACGTATCAATTTACATGGCTTTTACGGATTGGGCTGCCGGAGGCTTTTTTACCAAATGCCTTGGCTACTGGGGTCCCTCGGTTGGACACACCTCCCCCAGAACTCTATATACATCACTAGACAACATTAGACATTAGTGTTACCTTTTTACTGTACGTGTGCTGTTAGTTAACAGGAATACCTTCTGCCCAGTAAAGTATCCTGGGCATATGGACACAAGAAAACATTAGACATCATAGACATTTGTGGACTGATAATACTGTAAATATGTACATTATGTAGTATTAGTTAACTATGTGTGACAATTAACTTTATGTGGTACTTGGCGGTGAGGTAGTGGCTACATCCGTCCTTACCGGGTCAGGATACCTTCCTTACAGATTGCCAGATACAAAAGACACTATATACTTTGACTTTACTGTACAAACAGGTTATATATACTTTATTACATTATATTATAACAATTATAGTACATGAATGCAGGTTTTTACGCGTGCAAATTACTGAGCAAAAATATATTACTATAACAATATGTACACAAAAGGCCATTGTAGCGCTCTACAGTCCAGGTTCATTATAGAGTTCTTGGCGAAGAATCTCGGCTAAGAGCCGGGCACACTCTTACAAAATTGGTTGCATTAAAACCTCTTGACAAGTCTGTCAGGTGCTGTACTTGAATGTTGCTGGTAACCTGTAACAACAAATAGGGTTCTCACACAAAATTCAGTTAGTCTTGTTGATAGTGGTAAAGGTGGTAAAGCTAGTTAACAAGATTTCCTCAATACGGCATCTTTCCATCTCAGCAGCGCCGGTCGGTTTGCTTCCTAGGTTGTGACATGAACCTAGGGGCACGAGACTGGGCCCCCTCCATGGCGTATATGTGTGTGTTCCACAAGACGTGGGACAAATGGAACTCTGTGATGGTCGGACTCACAGTGACCACCACTTGTACCGCAGCAGCTTGCGCCGCTGGGAGATGAACAATTGGTGCCTGTTGGACAGGCCAAACCTCCGCAACAGCTGGAGTAGGCCAAGGCACTTAAGTTGGTGATCACTGATTAGGCCAAACCTCCACAACAACTGGAGTAGGCAAAGGCACTTCGGTTGGTGCCTGCTGATTAGGCCAAACCTGATTGACCACAGGAGTAGGCCTGGGCACATCCTCTGATGAATCTGGTAGGTATCTTGGAGCCATAGCAGGCGCCTTGGGCATGAAGACCTCCTCTCGGGCGGTACCTTTGACCTTCAGTGGCAGCAACCCAAAGGGAAATAAGCAAATGGAATCTGCGTTGGGTTCTTCGGATGGGTCACCGCAGCCGCCCACTCTCCTCTCATTCTCTGCACGGGCGTGTACTCCACAATCTCCCCGCTCTCAAGAGAATGCATTGCTGGGGGGGATTGACTAGGATGGTTCCTCCATGACAGCAGTCCATAAGGGTGCCAAACCTCCGTACCTTGTCAAACTTCACCACCGTCACGCGCGACGGCATTCCAGGGATGGCTCACCCTCTTGAGGATGCTCCAATATTTTTATGTACAGGACCTCCAGGGTTTTGGTGTCTTGTTGCTGCACCTGTCGCACCTCAAATGGCAGCAGCTCCGGCCTATACTTCTCCATTCTCTGAGCCCTCAGTCCCTCCCCAATTTCAGCCACTTAAGTGTCTCTTTTGGCCCTTTCGACCGGAGGGACCGGAGGATGGGACTTCCCTGGCAGGGGAAGAAGGTGCTCCCACATGTACCAGATCAAACTGGGCTCATCGCCGAATAACCACTTATGCAAAAGTGGTGGGTGGACAACAGACTTCGGGGCCTGGGGGGTTTGCTCAGGGCTAGGGGTGGAAGGAGGGGTAGAAAACACGACCTCAGCCAGGGTACTCACTTCCGATTCTTCCATCAGGATTTTGGCCAAGGAACCCCAGGTCTAGTGATGTGGGGACTGCCTCACCAGCGATGATGCGCTTGATGACTCGGAAACGTCCTCCTCTGGGGTTGCTGGCCAGTCCCCGTCGTCCTCCAGCAGTGGAACTAGGTGGCAGGTCTCCTCGGCCCTGAGGGAAAGACATTGAAGGCTGTCAGCCAGTTCATGAAACAGCTGTTCCGCGGCAATTAGCTGGGCCTCTGGCGCCATCGTGGGACTCTCTACACATGCTTCTACTCGCCATGTTGCTCCTCTCTGCTTCTTCCCATATACTGTACAGCTTCGGCAGCGTTGTCCCTGTTATATAGAGCTCCAAGAAAATGGCCGCCGGACGCTCCCCCGGCAACAAGGGTGGATCTTCACAGTTCCCCTTCGGCATGGAGACAGCGACATGATTTCTGGGACGATGACCAGCGCTGGACATGTGCATCAAAGCACTGACACTTCACCATACAAAGAAAAGGGATACACAGTACAGTGCACAACCAAAATTTTAAATATATCTTTATTAAGGTTATCAAATTACACGGCAGACAAAGGACATTTAAAAACAATTAAAAGGGCCAACAAGACCACTGCACAAACAGGGTGAGTCCCTAAAGGACCCCTACCCAGGGCACCAGCTTCACACAATATATTGTATGCCCGCTCTAACATGTACTATGAATAAATACACATTGTGATAATCCTAGCTATTATACAACCTGCATCCAGGTAAGTAAGATCGGGTACAGAGAAAGACGGCAGATGGAGGAGTATCCGGGCTGGCGCCCCCCTAGACCCCACGCTTTACTTTGCCCGTCAACAACTTCCTCAGGGGTAATGTGCTTTCATGCAACATGTCCTGTCTTTTATACATATTTTAATTAAGCAGATTCTATACAGGAGGTGATACCTGGTGGTCTGTGGTGCCTCACACGTGTTCCTTTATCTCGATGCTGCGTTCACTAGTACTTCCGGGTTACTCCCGGATCATATCCGCTGCATACGGGCATTCACTCATGCGCAGTCCATACCACATCCGCACCTGTGCCTGCATACTCACAAGTACCTTACGCATCTCCCCATAATTCATTATATGAGCATGCGCCATTCGTTTAACCACTGATCGGCGCCTGCGCATAAGGATTTGGAGCCCTGTCATATAACCCCCCGTGCGCCTGCTCTCCGGCCCATAGTTGCGCACGCGCACAACATATTTATTGTCATGTCTATTCTAGCCCTATAAAACAGGTCATTGTGCCTGCGTACAGCATCAAAAACCACAAGGTATTCAATTTCCATGCTGGATCAATTATAACAAAAAATCTTTATATATCTCACTCCCATACATGTCTTATGTTATAGAAAAAGTAGGCTAAAATCATTATTTACATATATATGCTTATCTATCATGGAATAATATAGCATTGTAATAATGTATGTATCCAATTATAACATATAGCCTATCCAGTCACTTATACCAGACATTAGTTGTATAGCATATATATTTCCAAAATAAATTCCCCCTTTCTAAAGGGGCTTGGTCGCAGCAGCTATGGGCTATGGTGTACATACATATATATCTTAATATATATATATGTATATCTTAATATTTATTCAAGCCCCAATTACATGTTATACCTCACACTACACATATATACGTAACGCTTAGTCAACCATCATACATATGTATGCACACACATCTATGTCATTATAGGTTCAATCATAAACACCAATATACAGTTGTAGTGCAATAAACCCAAATCACACTGATAGTAATTATAAACATCCCAATCCCATACTCCAGTTACACATTCCTATCTGTTCTGTAAAAAACACACAATATAGGTCTTAAATATATATGATCCTCACTCCTGATAGCACACTGTGAGTCCTATGTAAAAATAAAGGTATAAAATATAACATAATAATAATATAAATCCCTATCATCCCCTATTAGGTCTAGTCTTAAACACCAACCTAAACTGCACTATATGCACCACATACATGCTCACGTACTATCTGTCCCCATATTGATATCAACCTTAATGTAGGTCCATAGATCCACCATCCACATTATGTGCTACCAAAAATTCCTCTAATTCCTTCCTTATGTATTCACATATTGTATATAGATACAGCACATACCTATAAGTTGTGCCACCAACACCATTTGCCACAGATTGTGTATATTACTTTGTACCTTGTAAGTCCACACCTCATACACTCCATAGTGAAGTAAGTCTTGCAGATACAGTTTCCTCCATATAACCCCTTCTATTTATTGGATCACAGGTACATATCATATAGATTGGTTGCAGGCACAGGTAAGTACATAATCATATCATACCACATCCATTCCACCACATTGGACCACAGGCACCTCCTCCTTACCACGATACACATATTATAGAAAACAATAATCACTTTATATATACATATTTCATGGCTCATGCCAAATATATATCCTATCAAAAATCAGATGTATATTGTAGAGCAGGAATGCTCCTCAGGGAAGAGAGAAACACAGATAAATACTATACAGGTCTGAGTTAGCATACAGTCTGTACATATCACTTCTCCCACTACATTGTCCATAATTTCCTGTCTGCATGTATAGTCCAGAAATAGAGTTGCCTTTAGGGCTGCACCGGCGCATAATGTCCCAGTGACGCAAAGAAAATGGATTAGGGGCATTAGTCAATTGTTCCAGGTTTGGTTCCCCATAATCAAAAATTGCTGGCATTGTTCAGCCAGTACTTTCCGGGGGATAGCAGAACCATATCACTTCTTGAGTCTCCTTCATCGTACGCACTAATCCACATCCTTATTCATACTGTTGTGGGGCCAGATCCTGGCATCAAAATCAGAGTAATCCAAATAATTCTCCAAGCTGGGCAACTCTCCAAGTATCATCATAAAATCACCCTTATGTATTCTCTCCAGGTTTGGCAATTTTTCAAGCATCATCATCAGATCAACCACATGTATTCTCCCAAGATTTCTATTGTGCAATAAATGCAGATGGTGCAAATGCAAATGGTTAGAACAAATACCCCTCGTATTGACACCTATTGACAGTACTTAGGACCCCAATGGCTTGAACCATATACATTGCCATTATCATACATGCTTCTGGAATGAACTACACCCCACCAAACATAGTATTGATGAGTATGGTGTGTGGTAACCCCCTAACTCAACTTGTGCATACTATGTACAAAACTGAACTAATTATATGTCAACATTACGTTATAGTGTGTAATAATAAATAATTGTGTGTACATGTATATCCGTATATGCATGCAAAGGCACACACACACACACAAATATACAAAAGTGAGTATATGTGAAATAATATAGGTGTGACTAAGTGAGGCTCATCGGAACTCATATGGGTCTCCTTCTACTAGTGTGTACACCCCAAGTATGTGTCCCATGAGTGTGATACCTACCCTCCTAGTGCAAATAAATAGTATACACCCGTGTACACTCAACTACTAACGGTGTGTGACTACCCCATCACTCCCCACATCTCTATAAGAACATATAGGAGATGTTTATCCATAAATTCCCAAAACAGCGGTATTATGACAATAGTAATAAAATTGGAATCTATTGGTTGCCAGATGGCCCCATAACCCCATAAGAAAAATTGGTAACTACATAAAGTAGCATACAGTTGGTGTCATATAAACAGAAAAAGAGAGAGTTGTCCACTTACCCAAAAAAAAAACTGTGAACAGGAGTTCTTCATTAAAGCCCCGAGGCAAATCTGTTCTTAGATTGTAGATCCATCTGGACTCAGCCTGGAGCAATCTCTTAGTGATGGGTCCACCCCTGATGTTCGTTCTTATTATCTCAAGGCCTACCACTTTCAGGCCATCCGGTCTCCCAGCATGATATTTCAGGAAGTGCCCTGCAATAGAGGTAACCGGTTTGTGCAACCCTGCATCATGTCTGGCCAGAACTATGGTAGAGAGGTGCTTCAGAAATCACTCCACGGATCCTACTATCTGAGCGTACAATATCCCAATTCTGTTGGAGAATTGCACTCAAGCCATTCCATTGGTTATTATACCCCATTATAAATCTTAGGGTATCATCTTTCTTCTTAACCTTCGTGCCCGGCTGTAGTAACATCCTTCGATCTGAGCCCTTGGCTCTTTGATATGCTTTTGAAATTGTCTTCTTTGGGTAGCCCCGTTCACAGAATCTTGATGCTAGATCTAGTGCTTCCTTCTTGAAACCATCATCTTTCATACAGTTGCGCCTCACTCGTAAAAATTGCCCCACCGGAATCCCCCTTCGGGTATGTTCGGGGTGATAGGAAGTATAGTGTAGGAGACTATTTGTTGCAGTTTTCTTCCTGAAGAGTTTCGTCGTTAGCCTGTCATCCGTCTTCAGAATATGTAGATCCAGGAACTCAGCTGTGTCAGGGGAGATGGAGAAAGTCAAAACAAATGTTTAAATCATTTTGGTTGAGGGAGGAGATAAACTCAAGACACTCCTTCCTCGAACCTTGCCACACAAAAAAATAAATAAAAAATTTGGGAGTATGCAGGCGCAGGTGCAGATGTGGTATGGACTGCGCATGAGTGTGTGGTGTCCCGGTACAGGACCTGGTCCTGTCCCTGTCTAAAGTCCCCTCAGCCAGAGTCCCTTCATTCCCATAGGGCTCTCCTGCAGGGCTTACCCCTGGTCGCCTCATATAAATTGTGTATTATTTAATGTATATACATAGGTATTATAAATGTATAGGACCTTAGCAGGTCATGTAATTATAATTATGGTTGTACTATTGTTCAAGGACCTTCCAGGGTCATGTGATGTACCCAGAGTTCACTGGGTTCAGGACTTACAGGTTTGCTGACCAATGAGCTTAGTCCAGCCCCTTATTATATAAAGGGCTGTAGCCACTAAATTCGCTCTCTTAGGACCTGTACATGGAAGCAAGCACAAATATCTCAACACCAATCTCAATTCAACTAGGCCAAAGCCTGAAAGAACCAGCAGCCACTAAACCGTGAGTTACAAAGCTCAATCTATCAAATCCTGTGTGACTACTACCAGCTAGAATATTATAATTAGTAGTGGCCTGCATCAAAGCTCATTGCTTCAAAGTCCTAACAAAACCTGTGAGGAACCTGAATTCCGGTTACCTCTTAAGAGACTGTTATGTATAGAGACTGTTGCATAAAATCTGCAAAGTCTGCTGTGGACATTCCGTTATTTTCCCTGCCGTTTCTGGGATGGTTGGTGTTAGGACCATTAAAGGGGTACTCCGGTGAAAACCTTTTTTTCTTTTAAATCAACTGGTGGCAGAAAGTTAAACATATTTGTAAATTACTTCTATTAAAAAAATCTTAATCCTTCCTGTACTTATTAGCTGCTGAATACTACAGAGCTCAGTTCTCTCTGCTGACGTTATTATAATAATAATGCTTTATTTATTGTTGTCCTTAGTGGGATTTGAACCCAAGTCCCCAGCACTGCAAGGCAGCAGTGCTAACCACTGAGCCACCATGCTGCCCTTAGCATACATCTGCTATGCATCTGCTATGCATGGTTGCTAAAATGGACAGAGATGTCAGCAGAGAGCACTGTGCTCATGATGTCATCAGTGTTCCAAAAAGAAAGGAATTTCCTCTGTAGCATTCAGCAGCTAATAAGTACTGGAAGGATTAAGATTTTTTAATAGAAGTAATTTACAAATATGTTTAACTTTCTGCCATCAGTTGATTTAAAAGAAAAAAGGTTTTCACCGGAGTACCCCTTTAAGACTAAGGAAACCCTGGAGTCACGACATTTAAGGGTTAATACCACCAGACCCGGCACTTACATCACAGCAACACCCCAGACACCGCAACTCTCCTGGTTCACTACAAGCGAATGCGAGTATACAGTGGATATGATCCAGGAGTAGCCCGGAAGTACTAGTGAACGCAGCATCCGGATAAAGGAACACGTGTGAGGCACCACGGACCACCAGGTATCACCTCCTGTATAGAATCTGCTTAATTAAAATATGTATAAAAGGCAGGACATGTTGCATGAAAGCACATTACCCCTGAGGAAGTTGTTGACGGGCAAAGTAAAGCGTGGGGTCTAGGGGGGCGCCAGCCCGGATACTCCTCCATCTGCCGTCTTTCTCTGTACCCGATCTTACTTACCTGGATGCAGGTTGTATAATAGCTAGGATTATCACAATGTGTATTTATTTATAGTACATGTTAGATCAGGCATACAATATATTGTGTGAAGCTGGTGCCCTTGGTAGGGTTCCTTTAGGGACTCACCCTGTTTGTGCAGTGTTCTTGTTGGACCTTTTAAATGTTTTTAAATGTCCTTTGTCTGCCATGTAATTTGATAACCTTAATAAAGATATATTTATAATTTTGGGTGTGCGCTGTACTGTGTATGCCTTTTCTTTGTATGGTGAAGGATAACGTAACATGGCTTCTATTCTAATTTTGCACATAGTTTTTGTGACTTAGCAGTTTTTTCAAATAACAGGCAGCAAACTTTTCTTCACCTCCAAGCACCACGGTTAAAACACATTTCAATGACAAAGTCCCGTACACTTTCTGCCGCAAACTTGTGTCGAATCGGCATGCAAATTTTGCAAATACTGGACACAGTTCAGACTAAGGGGGAGGACTAGTGGAAAATGGCGCACAACCGTATCCTATTCGTGACGCCAAAAGTTGTGGTGTCAGCGGGGTGCAATGTGGTGTCAGCGGGGTTGTAGCTGTTATAACCCTTGGGGCATATGTTATTAACCCCTTCTTGTCATGACAACAGGGTGTGGTTTAGCCTTACCCACCCAAAGGCAATACCGCTGGTCCTGGGCTAGGCACGGGGGCAATGAAGACACCTACACCAACAAACGGCAGCTTTACTGAGGGTAGACAGATGACACAGTCTATGCAGTACAGTCAATATCCCAAGGAGGTGACCAGTGACACAGGGGGACCTCGCAGGCTTTCTGGGACTTGCAGTATGTAGAGACACTTTAGTGCAGGCCACTGTGACTATATAGAAGACTGGACTTGACTGACTTGACAATACACATGAAGATGACTTTGAGCTTACTTGAGCTGACTTGTGGCTTCAGACTTTAGGCTTGAAGCCTCCAATGGTATGGACACTCTCTGAGATGACTGCACTGGACCTCAGCAGGAATAGCAATGAGCTATGAGAGCGATTGCAGCCCCTCCCCTGGTTTTATAGGGGGGCTGTGCAAGGAGCCCATAGGTCACTTGGGGGGGGGGGTCACCTGGTCACGAGTTCCTCCTGGGTAACAATCCCATGGTAACAGCTATGATGAATGGGTTTGCACAATTCACCATACTTTGGCCGGCCCGCAGCATTGCGCGGGTTAAACTTGCCTGCTTCAGTTTTTTCCGGCAGCAGGCAAGTCCGGCTTCAGGACCAGGGACCTATTAGATGTGGTCCCCGATCCAGGATCGTGAGGGGGCCACGGGGGTGCGGGCATCTTTATGTAGTGACTGTTCTGAGCTGTGTGACCATACCCCATTGCTGATCAGTGATTTATTACTGATCAGCACATTTTTGGAGTAGAGGCAATTTTTTTTTGCTCTTTTTTTGGGAGGGGAGTTTGCAGTCTGGCCACACAGCATAAAACAATCGCTGGTGGCACGGACCACAAAAAAGCGCAAAAAAACCCTGCACCAAAAAGTCCTGATCAGTAATAACTCACTGATCAGCAATCGGTGCAGTCTGTACATGTGGTCCGGTCCAGCCACACAGCGCAGAACAGTCACTGGCGGCACAGACTGCATACGCCCCCAAAAAGTGCAAAAATAAAATGAAAAATAACCTGCACCTCAATAAATGTAAAAAATCACTACACTACACCTACACTACCCATTGTAATAAAGTGAAAACACTAGATTTACACACTTACCTATAATATATAAATACCCCAAAGGTGTTTTGGTGTCGGAGGCATACGCCATGCACTTGCCTCCAACACCGAGACCACCAATGAGGGAGAGGAGAAAGACCCCACCTTTCTTTCTCCATTTTTTTTTCAGCGAGGACTTTGTCAATTTGATGGCAGTTCAATGCTTTCTTGTGCATACGGCAGAATTTCTGTGTAAGAAATCCCAATTCCGGAGTCCGCAATAAACACAGACATGTCTTTTCTTTCTGCGGAGTCCACACAGAAATGCATTGCCTGCCATCTATGAGACAGCGCAATTATGAGTACTCATAGCGCCGGAATATACTGCCAGCGTTCCGATGTTGGTGAAATGTCCGCACGGAAATTCTCCATGGGGACATTCCACCGTCTGAACATAGCCTCAGCCGCCCTTATGCAAATAACTAATTTAAGCCTCAAATGCGCATGGAGCTTTCTCACTTCGGAGCCCTGTCGTATTTCAAGGCAACAGCTTAGGGCCACATATGGGGTATTTCTGTACTTGGGAGAAAATGCGTTAATTATTTTGGGGGGGATTTTTCTCCTTTTACCAAGTCTGAAAATGAAAAAATTGGGGCTACACCAGCATGTTTGTTTAAAAACGAAATAGTTTTTACACTTACATGCTGGATTTTTCCTCTATTTTTCATTTTCACAAGAGGTAAAAGAAGAAAAATAAAATTTGTAACGCAATTTCTTCCAAGTTTGGAAATGCCCCCTATGTTGGCGTGAAGTGCCCTGCGGGCGCACAACAGGGCTCAGGGGTGAGAGAGCACCATGTACATTTGAGGTAAAAATTGGGGATTTGCACAGTGCTCTCTGCTGACACCTCTGTCCTTTTTAGGAACTGTCCAGAGCAGGATAGCTTTGCTATGGGGATTTGCTCCTACTCTGGACAGTTCCTGACATGGACAGAGGTTTCAGCAGTGAGCACTGTGGTCAGACAGAAAGAAAATTCAAAAAGAAAAGAACTTCCTCTGCTGATACAGCAGCTGATAAGTACTGGAAGGAATACTTTTTTTTAATAGAAGTGATTTACAAATCAGTGGTGCACTGGCCATTTAAATTTCATGAAGCCGACACGCTTGCGCCCTAGGAGGCAGGGGCGCGCGCGCCGGGAAGCAGTAGCCAAAGCGGAGGCAGGTGAGAAATGGGTTGCGATTCACATGCGGGTGTGTCCCACGATGCGAACCGCGGCCCGGACGTGGGAGGTGAGCACCCACGGTTGGAACGCCGGACCGGAGCACTCACCGTAACAGTACCCCCCCCCCTTTTGGTCTCCCCCTCTTTTTGGAGGGCAAGGATTTTTTTAATTAATTTCCTTGACGATATAAAGATCAGAGGTACCTGAGATGGGAGTAGGAGAAATATCTTTTTTAGAAGAGTGGTTATGGATAACAGTTTTCAACAGGGAGACATGAAAAGAATTCGGGATCTGGAGAGAAGATGGCAAATGGAGAGAATGGGCCACGGGATTCAAACGTTTCTTGATCTTATAAGGACCCAAATAGCGAGGGCCCAGTTTATAACTGGGTACCTTAAAGTGGATATATTTGGATGGCAACTATACAAGACGTGGCATATAACAGAGAGTGACGAGTCTTTTTCCAGATGGAGGAGAAATTCCGCACTTGTTCATCAACCATGGGAATTCCGGTGGATGAAGACAAGGGAAGAGAAGGGCGAGGATGAAGTCCATAGACCACAAAGATTCAAAATCCCTATAATTGTACCAAAACTCTGCCCAGGGAAGTAAATCGGCCCAGTCGTCTTGACAAGCAGAAACAAAATGGCAAAGATAGTCTCCCAAGTCCTGTTTCGCCCTTTCGACCTGTCCATTGGATTGTGGGTGATAAGCTGAGGAAAAATCCAACTTAACTTGGAGACGAGAGCAGAGGGCCCTCGAGAACTAAGAGACCAACTGGACTCCATGGTCGGATACAATATGAGATGGCAATCCATGTAAGTGGAAGATTTGGCAAAGAAAAAGCTTAGCAAGCTGTGGTGCAGATGGTAATTCAGGTAGAGGCACAAAATTAGCCAGTTTAGAGAATCGGTCTACAACAACCCAGATGACCATATTGCTGCCAGAAAAGGGAAGGTCTGTAATAAAGTCCATAGCAATATCAGTCCAGGGAAGCTCTGGAACTGGCAAAGGTTGTAGAAGACCTGCAGGTTTGGAACGAGGGGTCTTGTCCCGGGCACAGACCTGGAGATAAGCTGCAAGGACTTACAAATTCCAGGATGACTGGCCAGAAGAGTAGAATGACCCCACTTCAAAATTCGGAGTCTTAAATGGGGAGATACGTAAGTCTTCCCAGGGGGGCAGGTGCTGAAGACTTGCTGGTGCTGCAGAGATGAGATGTTCAGGAGGAATAATATGTTGAGGGTGGGATTCCTGGTCTTGAACATCTGAGCATCTAGATAGAGCATCAGCTCGTAAATTCTTCTCTGCTGGACGGAAATGAATGAAGAAGTCAAACTGGGAGAAGAACAGAGACCAACGAGCCTGCCGAGGGTTGAGACAATGGGCAGTCTGAAGATAGAGCAAGTTCTTGTGATCAGAATATATAATAACCAGATGTACAGAGCCCTCCAAGAGGTGACGCCATTCTTCCAAAGCCAGCTTTATTCCCAAGAGCTCACGATCTCCAATGGTATATTTTTCTCTGCAGGAGAGAAGGTCTTAGAGAAATAACCGCAGGTTACAATTCTTCGATTAGAAGGACTTTTGCGTTAAAATTGCACCAGCACCAACAAAAGAAGCATCGTCTTCAAAAGAAATGGCTTGCTTGGATTGGGTCTAAATAAAACCAGAGCTGAAGCGAAGGTGGACTTTAACTGTTTGAAAGCTTCTTCAGCCTCTGGAGTCCAAACCTTTGGATTAGCAGTCTTCTTGGTGAGAGAAACGATGAGGGCTACCAAGGTGGAGCAATGAGGGATAAATTGCTGATAATAATTGGCAAAGCCGAGAAAGCCCTGAATAGCTTTCAAGCCACCACATCGGCCAGTCCAGTACCGCGGACAACTTGTTAGGGTCCATTTGAAGACCTTGACTGGTAACAATATACCCAGAAATGGAAGGCTGTTTTTTTTTTTTTTTTTCAAAAGTACAGTTCTCTAGTTTAGCATAGAGATGATTGTCTCGGAGACGTTGTAAAACTTGGCAGAGGTGGGAGCGATGAGTCTGAACATTGGGTGAGTAGATGAGAATGTCGTCCAAATAGACAATGACACAGGAGTATAGAAGATCACAAAGAATATCATTGACAAACTCCTGGAAGACTGCTGGAGCATTACAGAGTATGAATGGCATCACAAGATACTCAAAATGTCCATCACGAGTATTAAACGCAGTCTTACATTCGTCTCCTTCTTGTATACGAATCAAATTATAAACCCAACGAAGGTCAAGTTTAGAGAAGATCCTTGCGCCACGCAGACGATCAAATAATTCCGAGATCAAAGGAAGTGGGTAACGGTTCTTGACAGTAATTTTATTCAAGCCACAACAGTTGATGCAAGGTCGCAAAGATCCGTCCTTTTTTTCCACGAAGAAGAATCCGGCTCCGTCCGGGGAGGATGACTTTCTTATAAATCATTTCTGAAGATTTTCTTGGATGTAATTAGACATGGCTTGGGTTTCGGGAACAGACAAGGGGTAAATTCTGCCCCAAGGAGGTGTGGTCCTGGTCAATAAGTGAATAGGACAATTGTAAGGACGATGTGGTGGTAAAACTTCATCTTCTTTCCCACTGAAGACGTCAGCAAAGTCCTGATGGAATTATGCAGAGGAGTAGACCGGGCAGAGGAGTAGAAGGGGACACCAACTGGGGGGCATGTAGTTGTAACCAAGGAAGGCCAAGTAGAAGAGTGGAAGTACAATGAGGAAGTACATAGAAGGAAAATTTTTCCTTATAAAGAACTCCAACCTGCATAGATAAGCTTTCTGTGCGGAATAAGACAGTACATTCCAGATTTTCTCCATTGACCGAAGAGATGTACAAAGGCTTCAGAAGGCGGGATACTGGCTGACGATACCTATGTACTAAGGAGGCATTGATAAAGTTTCCCGCGGAACCAGAGTCCAGGAAGGCAAGAATGGAAATAGTCTCTTTGGAGGGTAGAGAAAGCTGGACCGTCAAATTGAAGCGTGGAGAGGAGGTATTCACACCTAGGGAGGCTTCTCCCACAAACCCTAGGTGAGAGCGCTTCCCTGTAACTGTGGACGCAGAGGACAATCTCTGAGGAAATGATCTGCACTGGTGCAGTAGAGGCATAAATTCTCTGCTCATCGGCGAGTCCTTTCTTGCAGGGTCAGGCGAGACCGATCCACCTGCATAGCCTCCATTGCGGGAGGCAACGTAGAAGGTTGCAGTGGTTGCTGGAAGACAGGCGCCAGACGAGGAAAGCACCGAGGTCTTGCAGACTCTCTTTCTTTACGTAGTTCCTCAAGACGTTCAGAGAAACGGATCAATCCGAGATGCAAACTGTATGAGTTCATTCAGGGTAAATGGCAATTCCCGTGCATCAAGGACATCCTTGATATGGCTAGAAAGTCGTCTCTTGAAAGTGGCGCAAAGAGCTTCATTGTTCCCAGATAACTCTGATGCCAGGGTACGGAATCAGATGGCATATTTGCCCACAGAGGAGTTGCCCTGAGAAAGACTCAGCAAAGCCGTCTCAACTGTTTCTCCATAAGTTCTATATGCATGGCGCACTGTGTCACGAAACCACGGCAAGACTTGGGATCCCCCTCATACTTCTCAGGAACAGACAAACGTAGCTTAGATCCCGAGACCACTGCAGGAGTGAATGGCAATGCTGGAGCAGGAGGAGGCTGTGGCTGCTGCGGTTGTTATAGAGCAGAAAGCAACGACTGCATCATGGTGGACAATTGGTTTAACGGTTGTACCTGCTGGGCCAACTGCTGCGACTGGAGAGCCACGATAGAGGCGAGGTCCGGATTATTGGACAGAGGAACCCCAGTGGGATCCATGGCCGGATCTTGCTGTAACACTGCTGAATGTGGATCCTCTAATCTGTGTGGCAGATGACATAGGCCATATTGGGGAGCAGAGTCTAACGTGCCGCTGGTCTTCACCAGAGCCCACTGCAAGGCAGGATGAGCTTGCTGCGGCAGGCGACGTTGCTTCACCCGATATGACTCCACCACACAGGTAACTGGGCAAGACGAGGAACAGAAGGGTGAGACAGAGGCGAAGTCAAAAAACGTAACTGAAGGGTCAAAATAAATGGGCAAGGCAAACAGACAATTGGGAATGCTTAATCTCAGCCTAGGGGCACTGAAATCCAGCAGGGAGGAGGCAGTGGTGCACTGGCCCTTTAAATTTCATGAAGCCGGCATGCGCACCCTAGGAAGCAAAGGCTAGAGCGGAGGCAGGTGAGAAGCGGGTTCCAATTTGCGTCCCACGATGTGAGAATGGGGAGGTTCGGTGTGCTCACTGCAAAACAATCAGTATGGCTATGTACCTTGAGATATTTACATATATACTTCTGATGGCACAGTCATGTTGGTATGAGTTGTATATGATGTATTGAAAGAAAGATTATTGTGTTCCACTGCAGATTTTTCCAAGAAATCCGTATTATCATGCTAGGTTTAAGGATTTGCCAATTGCAAATCCAATGTTTATTTTGACAGCAGCAGAAATCCTAGGCTGACACTCATATTTCTGTGACTGATGTGCCCTAGTTCAGCACAAGGACTGTCATTCAATCTGTGACTTATCACGGCGGAAAGCCTTCGTGGACAAATATTTGCTAATTTTGTTCCACTGCAAATGAAGAAGGTTGCCAAAAACCTATTCACATTTATAGGAGGTGGACTAAGCACAAATTTGATGTGTATTTTAGTTCAGATTCTGCAAAGAGGTCTGTGTAAAATCCTTTAAGTACCTGTTTCTCTTGTCAGCTCCACTGTGTGGTTCCACACCACAGCATTGCTCGGCAGGTCCATGAACTGATGTATTTCTCTAATCTAAATGACATTTTTAAAGCTCCGGTAATGATTTCCAGTTCATTATCTCCAGCTATCAGGGTTCAATATTCCAAGAGACTTCCTGGAAGCATTGAATCTTAAAAATTCTTATGCAAACATCAATAAAGTGTAATCAAACAAGCACTCAGCGATGGCTACTAGATACCCTGGAGCGAGCAGCTTTGTGCTGAGAGTCCTCATCTAGAACTCATCAGAACATACTTAGTATAGGTGAGAAATGGACACGAAATGAACATCTCCCTATTGTGAGAGCAGAACAATGGCTCAGAGATCATGGCAGAACAAGAGGCTGACTCATGCAATGTACATACAAACTAAAGATAGTCTAGGTAGTCTGCATCAAAAGTGATATGAAGAAAATGGCTTTAGCACATAAAGATGGCCGCTGACAGTAAGGTATTGTCCACAGATGCAAACAATTAACTTGATCCTCTGATAATATGTCTGGGTGGTGGGGTCTTAACCTGTCCAATACTAATTTTACCAAGAGAAAATGGTGCCTGGATAGGTTGTGTGCCCTAGCTTAGTAATGGTGGACCTCCTGTGCCTCTTAGCCTTACTGACTGATGCACCTTTTGTGCTTGAGCCACACCATTTAAGGCCCCTTTCACACTACAGTTATCACACGGGTCCGCTGGGGAAAATAGCGGGAGAAAAAATACAGCATGCGCAATCATTTTCTCCTACGCCCACTGAAAAACAACGGCGCCCGACGGACCTCATTGACTATAATGGGGTCCATCTGGATCCGCTGTTGCCCGTTGCGCCCCATCAAAATGATGGCCGTCAAACAAAAAAAAAACAAAAAGAGAGAGTTTGACGGCCGTTCTTGACGTGGCGCTACGGTGGTGTGAATGTAGCCTAACCCCGATGCTACTCCAAGAATGCTTACCTGAATGCCCCTATTATAATGTTAGCCACAGTGTGCCTAATAACAGTACCTGCTATAGTGTCCACCTTACAGTGCCAGGTACAGGGAAAAACATTCCATATCTGCAACCTTTGTAGTTGCTCAGGGGGCCCAATAGGAAGAGGTGGCCATCTTAATAGCAGCACCTTAGTTTCTAATTGGTTGCAAATGAGGATCTGAGCCACTGAATTTTTAAACTTACAATTGTTGGTGTATTGGATAAAATTAATTCCGCATGTGCACTATTCTTATAGTTATTTAATATACTTTTTTTTGTTGCACGGGGCCCTCCTCACTCTGTGACCACCACTGACCAGGCACCACACAAACTTCCAACCAGGAGATTGACAGAGGCATCTCCTGAGTTCCTGAGAAAAGAGTGTGAGAAGTGAGGGACCCATAGTTCATAACAGGAAGGCGGAGCAAGGGTGCAATGGCCTTTGCTATATGTTAGGCTGGGTTCACATCACGTTTTTGCCATACTGTTTTCAATCCGTTTTTCTAAAGAAAACCGTATTGCAAAAAACGGATGGAACAGTATGGAAAAAAGTAAACCTTATGCGTTTTTAAACAGTGTACTGTTTTTAAAAGTGCATACAGTTCCATCAGTTTTTATAGAAAAAAAAACATAAGTTTTTGAAAAATTTGGAAATTTTTAATGGGAGGGGTCTTGGGTGGGGACTTTAGGATTCAAATGCGCATGTGCAGAGTAAAAACGTATAAGTTTTTCCCGTATGGAACCTTATACATGTGCGTTTCCCATTGACGTCCATGTTAAAAAAAACGTATGCAGTTGCAGTACGGTTTTTAAACCGGAGACAAAATCGTGGTCAACCACGAGCATACGTTTTTTTTAACATGGACATCAATGGGAAACGCACATGTATACGGCTCCATACTGGAAAAACTTATACGTTTTTACTTTGCACATGCGCATTTGAATCCTAAAGTCCCCACCCAAGACCCCTCCCATTAAAAATGTACAACATTTTCAAAAACGTATGTTTTTTTTTTTCTATAAAAACTGACGGAACTGTATGCACTTTTAAAAACAGTATACTGTTTAGAAACGCATATAGTTTACTTTTTTCCATACTGTTCCATCAGTTTTTTTGCCATTAGGTTTTCTTTAGAAAAACGGATTGAAAACAGTATGGCAAAAACATGATGTGAACCCAGCCTTATCCTGTTTGATGAAGCTACCATGAAACTTGCCATCATGGGGTACTCATTTTATTTTATTTTTCAATAAACTGATGCCAAAAAATTATACAGATTTGTAAATGACTTCTATTAAAAAATCTTAATCCTTCAAGTACTTATCAGCTGCTGTATGCTCTGGTTGTGTAGTTCTTTTCAGTCTGACCACAGTCCTCTCTGCTGCCTCCTCTGTACATATCACGAACTGTCCAGAGTAGGATAGATTTGCTATGGAGATTTGCTCCTACTCTGGACACAAACAGAGGTGGTAGCAGAGCGCATTGTGGTCAGACTTGAAAGAACTACAAAACTTTCTCTGAAGTATACAGCACCGGATAAGTACTGAAAGGTTAAACATTTTTAAGTAGCAGTAGTTTACTTATCGATATACTTTTCTGGCCCAGTTGATTTGAAAACATTTTTTTTCTTCCGGAGTACCACTTTAAGTCAAGGTCTAAATATAGTATCTGAACCAAGAAGAGGACTTGCTCTTATAGAGATAAGAGTAACTCTGTATAGCAATGCAATTTCTTATTCCATTAAGGGTCTAGGAAAACTTTCTAACAAAATGTCCTCTTGCAAAAGCATATTCTAAAAGTGTTTGTTTTTCGTTGTGCCCTTGGCTGACCATCAAGACGACAGGTGGTCTGCCGCATGTTCCATAAGCCGCAGTGAATGGTTGGTTCTTCATCATAATGACACAACAAATCAGGGAAACCGAGAGAACCACAGAAACAAATCCTTAAAATATTTCTCAAAGCCCAATGAGTCACACAGCTTCTTAGCTTTGTTCGTATTACACAT